>NW_024609838.1:44903633-45141643 GCF_016920785.2 Ixodes scapularis | reverse complement strand
AAATTCGAGCTTTTCTGCTCGACATTCTCGGGAAACGAAGGAGGGGAGGTAGGTCGAACTAAGGCCCCTGGTGGAACGGCCCTCGACGCGATTTTGCGAACAATGACAATTGTTCTCGCCCCTCCCAGAGATAACCCGCGTAGGGTCCTCAGTCATCTCCAAAAATAGTTGTCCGGGTTGGGGTGGGAAACGGATCAGTCGGGTGCGTTCCTCTGTCCATCGGTTAACATGCAACAGAGTTCTAACTGTGTGCCATGAACTGTGTAAATAATGTAAATAAAGTTATCTGTAAAAGGAAGTTACCAATAGCTCCTTTATATTTAAAAGTATACAAAAGTAATGCGAAAGTAATGTCATTACTTTTAAAAGTAATTTGTAATGGCAATTAATTACTTTCTGGCTGTGGTAATTTGTAATGTAATTTAATTACATTTCAGCAATTTTCAGCAAAGTAATTAGTAATGTAATTTAATTACAAAATATCAGTAATTTGGCCAGCTCTGCATTTTTCACACACAAACGTAATCTCCGGTCTACAAAAAAAAAATAACGTTCCCAGGAAACGAAGCATAGTGAAGTGGCTTCCTCGAGGTCCCGTGCTTAAATGGTTTGCAAAACGTAAAAGAAAAAAAAAAGTGACAGTTTCCCAGAGCTGAGTGACTCCAGCACAATATGCCCTCCCCCTCCCCCAAACTCGCCCCCCCTCAGCCCCCCCCCCCCCCCCCCCCTCAAAAAAAAAAAAAAGAAAGCATCAGCCTTTCCACTTTGGTGAAGAAGGAAGACTAGCGGGGCTGTAGCTTCTGTTCTCGGCGGTGGGTATTCCAGGCGAGCGATCTGCTCTTTTCTCGCAAGGGGACCTGAAGCGCTCGACGCACGCGGCGGTTGCGGACCCATTCGCGCTGTTGCGTACCTCGCCGCTCCTTCCGCACCCGGTCTTCTTTCCCCGAAGAAAGGGCACGCGCCCGACCCATCGTGAGTTAAAACGGCAACTGATAAGAGCACAGCGCGGAAAACAGACGAGGACGAAGAAGAAACACACGTGACGTGCGCTGCGCTCGTCACGTACGTTTCGTCTTCGTCCTCGTCTGTTTTCCGCGCTCTTTCCTAGGGTGAATTCCCACCAACTCGGCCGACTGTCCATTCTTCTGTGATTGCTGAAAAGGCTGCCGCCATCTATGAGCGACAGCGGCAACCAGACTGGTTGCCTGGTTGCCGCGGTCGCTTATAGATGGCGGTAGCTGTCCCGTGAATGTTTGTGTCGAAATTTCTTTGGTATCGGACACGATCCTGGGGAATGTCAGTTTGTTTTTTTGTATGATCCATTGAGGTGCGACTGCGCTTTTCGGTTTGCTTGATCTGTCTTCCGCCGTAAAAATGCTCGCCCGTGTTTATTTATTTTTTTAACAATTATTATAGTCACATAATTTTTCGTCATAAACTCCACTGAATGATCTTAACAGTGCGCCTCGATCACGATTATTGGCGACTCCAGCGAAATGGACGTCACTCAGTGGCTAAAACAGAAAGCTGCGGCCGCAATTAGCTCACCATGTCTCCTCGAGCGAATCAGATATTCACGGCGCCTGGCGGTCTAAAGACGAAGCCGTGAAGGTAGTTTGGAAAACACACGACGAAAATCGCCCGTAAGGCTGGGATATAACGAGCGTCCACACACGCACGCGTTCGACTTATCATTTACGCCTCGGATATCCCGAATTCTCCTCGTACAGTAATGTAATCTGACGACTCGAACTTCTTTTTTTCAGTGGAAGCGTAAAAACAACTCACAAGTGCCGGGAAATGACTAGTTAAACCAACTGTGAAAAGGGCTCGAGCGATATCAACTTCAACTTTAGGTGTACACCAGCCGGCAATATGAAGGTGAACACCTTACCTGGTTTCTTGCCTGTTTTACGGCTTCCTAAAGCTATATTAACTCTCAACGTCTCAAATGGTATGTGGCTTGGGGGTCTAAACTTTGCGTTCTAGCCCTTTTCTGGAACAGAGCTTGTTCCAAAACTTGCAGGAGCGTCAAAAACAAGAAGAGGGCTATTCATCTTCGTATCGCTCACGGCTGTACAAAACAAAGTAGATTATGTTTAGCCCCACCAATACGCACGATGCTGCAACATTAGAACTGGCCAATTTAATGATATCCCCATATCTCAGGAAAAAGAGCAAGCGTATCTTGACGTCTGGTTAGATGAACAATTTACCTGGAACACCCATGCTACTAAACTAAGAAGTGATTTATCGAACTCAATCGGTTTAATGCACAGAATATCAAATTTGGTACTTAGCTGTCTCAAGACAAACCTATATTACGCCATGTTCTACTGAAACATTTGTTCCGGACTTCTGATGTAAGGAACAAACCATTAAGACACATTAAAATACATTAGTATTCTTCCAAAAAAGGGTACTAAGCATATTTCGGGAAATCAAAATAAAATTAGTAATTTGCGCCCCCCCCCCCCCCCCCACTGTCATCCGCTATTTCAAAAACGAAAAAAAACAAACATTTAAAGCAAATTAGATTTCATGCTTCCAACTTATGGGAACAATCTAAAAAGAAAAGCTTAATTAGAGGAATGAAAGCATTGCGGGTCCCTATGAATTTACAGATGCCAAAAGACAGAAGTCAGAAGGAATTATGAAAAAATAAAAGCAAAAAAAAAAAACACGTTCGATTATCAGGTTTCTGAGCTGCTAAGCTCTTTCTGTGACCACCCTGACTTTTCATTATTATTCCATACAAACAAGAACGAAATTAAACCCATGCCTATAGAAAGCAATTATGTCTGAGGTAAAGAAGAAAAAAAAAAAAAGCAAACTTTAGTAGAATTTATACTCAAGTAATTAATAGTGGTTTGATGCCAGTATTTCTTTTCCGTGCCGTCTCCTTTGTGGAGTGGCATTGTTTTTGTGTGTGCCAGCAGCGAGGCAAATGCTTTTATGCCTCAATTATGAATTATTACACGCCTTGTGTATTGACAGTGTTTTTTTGTGTTCCAGCAATGAGAGCAATGCATTTTTTTATTTTTTTAACCGCAGTTATAAGTTTTTAAGTGTTTTCTTATGATTTAGTTGTTATTAATCATTGTGCAATTTGATTATTTTTGTCTTGTGTTGCACCCATGAAGTTGAAACACAGCTGCAATTACCTTTTGTTGTGTTTCTAATGATTTCGAGTTATTTTTCTCAGAGATGCGTTCATGTAAAATGCGCATCTAACTGTGAGAGGTTTTCTTTGCTCCTCTGCGTATGCTTTTTTTTTTTTCTATTATTTATGTACGTACATTGTGTGTACTGCTGTAGACTGCGGGGTTTGAGACCATCGTCAGGCAGAAATGCCTTTTTTCTCCACCTCCCTACCGGGCTCGGCCCGTGAAAATTCCAATAAAACTCAAACTTTAAACATCAAACATCGCATGACTGAAACCACCTTCCCTGCTTGATTCCCGCAATTAGTGATGCTGTTCTCTTTGAGCAAACTCTTACCAAGAGCACCATTAAATGCGATTGACTCGTTCGTATTCACTCAGCTCTATAAGGAACTTTGTACCTTGAGGGTAAAATGAATAAATATGGAGACCCTTTCACCACCACGTAAAATAATCGAATCCTATGTGCACTGGGACGTGGACATCATCGCTATCGAGCGAAGACGCGGATAGGATACGAGAGCTGCGTCCGCGTTCGGCTGGGCATCGCGTCCAATGAGCCACGTCAAAGGACGCTTGGCATATCGGGCTCCGGACCATTTACTGTATTGGCGCCATTCGACAGTGATGAAGTTTTTGCGCAGGAGGAAAGGACCTCGTTTCTGGGCCTCGATTATTCTAGGCGCTGTTGGCTGAGCCCGGTTTACACTGAAGACGGAGGCACCCCTTTTGTTCGATGCATTCTCCGTGTGCGCGCACCCAAACAATGGAGAAACTCGGATGAGGGGTGCGGGAGCTACGAGCTTTGCTCGCCCTTTTGAACGGAGTCTGATAGGGAATGCACCTGACCATCGAGAACAAGATGCTGAAAATTCACTTAGTAGAAATATGTCCGCTAAAAAGATAATCTTGAACGAATTGTGTTTTAAAGCATCGTGCGAAAAAGAGTTGCAAATGCCTAGGTGTGCGATGGCAAGCGCAGTCCGTAAAATTATCAGGGAGGCAGTGCTACAGTGCAAGGACATGCAAAGAACTTCAGCACGGCAGAAATACCTTTTTAATAACAATAAAGTTTTTTTTTACTTTTTTTTGCTACAGGGAAGTTTGTTTTTGTACCTGTCACAACAATAAAACGTAGTTTTATTCATTTATTCATGCGGTTATATATATATATATATATATATATATATATATATATATATATATATATACATATATCATTGCTTTTTTTTTGCTTCTTTGTCTGTTTGTTTGTTATTGTACTGCCAATATTATATCTATAACGCATATGTATTATGAGATGAACAGTTACACAAGGGCAGAAAAAAGAATAGATAATCACTGAGCTCAGCGAAAATTCAAATGAGGGCAGAAACTCAGGGACAGGAGGAGACAAGAGAGCGCGGGGTCTTCGCATAGCCGAGCTCTGGTTGGAATGACTAGTGGGTAGACAAGAAGCTAGCTGCTTGTGTCTCCCCCGTACTCGTAGAAACAGGTTAGAACGAGGAACACCGGCGTCCGCCGTTTGCAGTTCGCGTTCCAATGCGTTCCAAAAAGGGCAGTGGAGACAATGGCAGCTAGATTTGTCGTTGAGCAATATAGTAAACGGAAAGAGTGGACACATGAGGTCCCTTCTCAGCCGAGATAAGTCCTCCATGGAGCGATATACTACGTAGCACGTTGCTCCATTACTTGTAGTGTTGCCTCTGCCGGCCGCTAGACAGCGCTGCTGTAACAAACAAAAAATTTGAACCAAGTTACTTTTTGAGAATACTCCTAATTATTTGTCCAGAAAAACATTTATAATTAAACGTACTTCAATATTATATGTAGCTATATCGGAACCACTTAAATTATGTAATGTTAGGTCATTAGTTCCGTCGTGGCTACAGCCGCAGCCCCACGGACACCACACAACGGGCGGTCGGGCGAGTCTCGATCTCAGCAACATGTTGGCATTGTTGTCCCTGAGCTTAAGAATGTAAATAAGTGTGTTTTTTGTGTTTTTTTTTTTCAGCGGTAAACGCTGTTTTGTTTGCTGGTTGCCTGAGAAGCTGTGCAGAGATATATATCGCTCTCGTATTAGTGTTTGCACGTACCATGTGTGCGCACTTGCCAAGTGCCTACAACACAGTGTGAGGTGATGTGAAGATTCTGGCATTAGAGCTTTAGCACAGAGTAAACTTACATTAGTCTCTAGTTTTCGCTCGTGACAAGCGCGCTAGCGATGCCGGCCATGAACGCCCAGCGTTCCGCCGTGCTTGGCATCGGCGCGATGGACGCTCGTTGCACCGTTTGCAGAAGGAGACAAGGCGGCGCATGCAGAACCGACGCGTTGGCCGAGAACGGCGGACCGCTGTGCGTCAACCGGCAGCGGAGCTCGCTCGCGGTGTTGTAAAACTCCATATTATGCCACTAGAAACTAAGGGACACGAGAACATAAGCGCTAGCTCCCTTTGTGGCCACTGCACTTGTTGAACGCGTTAGAACTCGAAATCCAGACGCCGGATGCCGGCGTACCGCGTTCTTATATGTCTTGAGAACAAACAAAAAAATATTCAACCGACCAACACCGCACTCCTAAATTATGACGTAAAAATGCGCGAGCTTTCTTCTCCTTCTGCATGCAGGTATTCGTATTAACAGAACACGCAGCTTGTCTGCCTGTACATAATTTTACCTACAATAAACTATGTTTCGATCACTTCTTGTTGCCATTGTTTCCGGGGCTGAGGTTCTAACAAAGAAATGTGACTGCTTTAAAAGGCCGTCATTGGCCTTAAACAGTGAGAATAAAATAGCTGAACTTTTAACGGGTGAGTACCTAAAAAAACGAAAAAAAGATTATTTTAATCGAAGTAAGCAAGAGCTGAAAATACGAAACCGAGACTGACGTTAATCGAAACCGGGGCTAATTTAGCGCCTCTGGCTGCTGCTAGGTGTCCTCCGTGCCCTTCTACTATACGAGCCGCTAGGAGTTATGGGGATGTACAGCCTTTACTTTTACTCTATCCCTCCATGGCTTTGCCTCTACCGAGTAAACCTTCCAACCGGAGCTTGGCGTTCTGACGCATTCGCGCTCTCTCGCAGTTTCTGCCCGGATAGTCAATGACAGCTAAGAAGGGTCATAAAACGATATCGATTTGGAGTGTTTATGCCTTTCTAGAGGCGTACTGGTCCTGGTCTGGCCCAAGTATGCTCGCACAGACCGCCACTGACTCAGACGCTTTTTTTTTTGTCGTGGTGAAATTGCGAAGATAAAAAGAGGCTATTTCTTTTAGTCTTGCCTTCGCAAAGATTGGTGCCGTAAGTGTGGGACCGAAACCACCCGCCTGACGATAGCCGAGCGCGGCACACGGACTGGACACGAGAACTGCGTAGGCAGTCGACTTCGGCTCGTGACAATGGACCTTTTCCGAGAAGCGTTCTGCGCACGCGCGAACGCCCGATGCCAAGCGGCGGAAGTTGGAACGAAAAATCGAGGAAATTCGGAATGAGCCTGTGGATAAGCGAGTAGAACAGGTAATTGCAGCATATATATAATTGGGTTACACAAAAAAAGAAAATGGACGGAAGGAAAAACACCACGATTGGGAGGACGCCATGGATGCCCATCTTTAAGCTCGCGTTGGGCACGCGACGCAGCTCGGAGAGCGAAGAAACTGGTAGCGTAGCTCCCGGTATCGATTGGTAGCGCAGGTAGGTCATTTCCCCGATTTTTAGTTCGTGCAGCCACCGCCTGGTGCCGTCAGTATGTGGAAAAGGTTCATTAATGCCTCGGTGGTCACTCGAAAAGTAGTTTCTTGTGTCCAACCACTGCGGTGATGAGAACTGCCGAAATCTAACAATGCCTGCAGCTCAGTACGCGTTTTCTACTTTGCCGACCCGAGAGCGTGGCTATGATTGGCAGCATATAGGATAGGCACCAGGTGAGGCACATATTTCTTGAATTATACTGGCGACTGTCATTATAATGACAGTCGCCAGTATAATTCCGAAGTGTGAGACTTTTTTTATTTGTTTGTTGTAAAGTGCGAAGTTCCAGTAACTGTAGAGAGGGCTGGAACCTCGTCAGGTGTCCAGCCTTCTGTCTCTGCCCACCTCCTGGTCAATCCGGGTAAAAATAAAAGAAAGGAAAAAAAAGAAAGACACCGTGCTGGCGGAAGCATGTCGGACTGGTGTGAATATTGATTATGACGGGAAGGGACGACCACAAAAAAGCTCAGCATGTAGTTCCAAGATTTAGGAACAGGGAACCCACCCGAAGATGCCACGCAAACGTGGATCGAATGCTTGAGACTTTCTGGAATATGCAACATTACTTTCTGGCTTGCAAAGTTCAATTTATACATGTATATTTTGTCCAGTGTGTTAAGCTTTTTTTGACGGCGCTGTCGTTGAGTTCTTGGTAGAAGAAGCAAAAAAGCATGACTTTCTTTTGATTTTGCCCGATTTTGACATAACTTCCCGTGAAATGGTGCATTTCTGAAGTATAGAAATGGAAAGGATAAAACAAACTTGTCATCGAAGAATGCTAGTGGGCAGTGGTGATGACATTACACAATGACATGATGGCCAACGCCATACATACCAGCAAGTTCGTACACATGATGTCATTTCTGCATTGTGCTGATAATGCAAACATGAAAAAGGATGAAAAGCTGACAGTGGCAAAGCAACAACCTCCGATGAATCTTTTGAAAGCAAGATTTGCTCAACACTCCAAAGCCGTGCGACAGCTCAAAAACGACGAGAGTATGATTTAATTCTATTACACTTATAACTGCAGGCATGCAGTTAAGAAATTTTCGGAAACAAATAATCGTAAGCAATATTTTCTCGGCTTTCTGATACCTTAATTCACAACTAATGGGCACTGAATATGAGCATTTGATCCACCATCTCTCGGTCGAATGCTTAGATGGAGGTGGCGCAAAACTACCTCATACAGTCTCACAACAACCCTAAACAGCAGGCAAACCATGTTCATCAAAAACCGGTGGCCGTTTCCATGTTGACTTACGTTTTAGCCATCACGCGCGCTTAGTTGTTGCTAATTGTTCCCGTTTCTGGGAATAGGAGGCGGTTATAACCAGCAGACAACTGCAGCAGTGTACTCTGCACGCAGCGAACAAAGTGAGCTGTCGGCCTCTGCGTTACGTGTTTTACTCTACCAAGCTTATTGACAAACGTATCTCTTTTTGAATATGTTTTTTAGATAACCTGCAAAAATAAAAGTATTAAATTAAAGACATTTTATCCTGGGTCAGAAGCCTTCAGTGACCACTGGGTCACGGGCTATATATAAAAGCCCATCGAACCTAGATCATATAGGCTGCAAAATAAAAATTCACTGAGCCTTATCTAATGCAAAAATAGCTGAATCAACTTAGAAAATACCACGAAAATAATTCAGACTTTAATCATCGTGGCATAATCTAAAGTAACAAGTGACGTGATTCTTAAGACGATACCGTAAAATAGTAACCTGAATGCTTCACTCGTTAGTCATTTAGAAACAACGAATACGTTAGTACGTCACAACGCGTTACCAGTAACGTCGCTACTCGTTACTCATTACTCGCAACACTGCTCCCGAAGCACACTCGAGGCCTACCTTGTCCGAGGCCGTGGCGGCCGTGAGGCAGGCGTGTAGTCCATCGTACTTCCCAACGGTCACCTTCCTCGGCTGGATTTTCTGGTTCAGGTGAAACGTAAACACCGGCTCCAGGCTTTCCCTCCCTTTGTACGCAGCCATCTTTTCTGTCGGGTGCACCTGATCTACTACGCTGCCCGGCACAACGCGTCTCCGACTGGCGTTTTCAGCGTCCTCTTCCGCCCATGCACATATACATTGGTTCTGAAGAGGCAACAAATGACGTCACAGAAGCAGGTGCGTCATGCTGGCGGATGTCGCAATCTTGGCGTTTGAGCGTAGAAGTACTTGAAAAAGAACACGAGAGGACGCGATTGTCGCCGTCGTCGCGGCGTCCCAACTCGTGGTTGCCGAAGCTTCCGTGGGGTTGTCAAGCTCCAGGGAGACCCGCCGCAGAACAGGCGTCTGCCGCAACTACCGTCGCTGCTGTGACACCGCCAGGATCGCCACCGGTGACAGCCTGACTCTTCTATGATATCATCGGGCGGAAATCGTGGGACCACTTTTTGGGTTGCATTGAACGCACCCAGTCAGAGACGCGTTCGAGGGCACCGTACCTCAGCGGGACGCGGCCGGTGTGTCATTGATCGCGCAACAAATAACACACGAACGCCGTTGCTACGGCAACTCCAGGTGGCGAGACGTGGGACTTCTCCGCTCGTGGTTGAGCGCACATATAAAATTGGCGGCGACCTTTGTTCTCTAAGGACCTATAATGAGTAAAATAAAGTATTAAAAAAACACTGAATAAAAAAACGTTTTTATCTGCCTGGGTCGCATACGTATCTGCAGATCTGTACGACCCTCATAACAAGTTCTCAAAGTACTTGTAATCGCTTACTACTTGCAGTAATTTTGTACTAATTTTGTTTCATTTGTTAGGAAGTAATCTCAGAAGACATTTCATAACAATTTCATGTACTGGTAGACGCTAATATTTTTTTTTCTCCTTTATAATGGCCTCCATTGATCATAAACCTTTTCTACCAAAGAATCCTGGAACAAAGTCTCTGACAAGAGGAGTTTACCAGAAGTGGTGGCTTAAGAAGATAAGTCGTTCATAATTCGGCCGTTCACATCCAATAATGGACAATAAATAAGACCCATTTTGAAACCGGTAGGTATCTCTGTCTTTTTGAACATTTGAAATATTCCGAAAAGTAACGATTACTTGTTCAAGTAGCGGCCAATTACTTTATCCGCGAGAAAGAAATTGATCTTGTGCTTTTTAACCAAGTGTAATTGTAATTTTTAATCGATTACTTTTTGTGTAACGTGTATGAAACTGCGCATATATTACCCAATAAATTGTACCCTAGAACAAAAATCAACGCCATATCTACGCCACCGTACGCAATTGAGGTAGATGTACGCTCGGCCCATGCCTACGGAAAACTAATGTCTCTTTGTCGCGGCGTCCAGTTCTTCTAGTGTATAACACCGCCTGCAATCCGGAGAGCAAGTCGTCTGCTTCACGGGCAAGAGTTGCGGTGACGTTAGAACAATGCCGAGTTCAGATTCGCTTTGCTTGGAAGGATAGTGGTAGACCTCAAGACTAGATACCACAAGGTCTAGTTAGTACTTTTTGTTCAATGATCCAATAAGAGGTCGGCGTTCTAAAATCATCGCAACCACTGTGCAAGAAGCAGACGAACTTTTGCTCCAGATTGGAATCGTGCGAAAAGGCAATGACGGCACGGTGCGGCTCCTAGCAGAAGCAGATCGGATAGACATCCTGCGTAGCAGCCGATCGTAGATTACAATCATTATCGGCTTATCTTAGTGCAGCGCTACACAAACCGTTCGCAGCCACCGTTGGTGCTAAATTTTCTACACAGGATATGGAAATCGAAAACGTGGACGCCCCCTACCCCCCCCCCCCCCCCAAATGCGCTGACGAAAGAGGCCGCAATCATGTCAATCCCAGCATGTAAGCTCAATCCGACAGCGAGCGAAGACCAATGTGATGATAGGAGGAGCGAAAAATACTTCTCGCGTAGATTTTATCAGTCAGTGGCGCCAGAGAATGTCGTCCCATAGTGATTTCTGGACCGCCAAACACACACGTGCATCGTAGCTTACGATACGGCACGGAGGTACGACATCCTCCGAGACGTTTCAGCTCCGGTCGCACTGCTTATACAACATTCAATAGACAGTCTGCAAACACTGTCTGAGGCTGCTTTCTTCCTAGAGTGACGGTCACATTGGCCATACAAAAACTTTCTGCAGAAACGTTCGAAGTATACACATCAACGAAACATACATGCCTAAAACATGCTTGAGGTGTGAGATAATTCTGCCACCACACTCTAAGAAAAAGTGAGCACCCCCCCCTCGTCATCGCGCGTTTTGACGGCTGTAACTACCCCACAGGCTTACTTAACTACCCACTGGGCTCGAGCCATTGAGAGTTAGCACCTGTTGGCAGGTGACAAGCATGGGGTAGTCACGTTTTATAAACTCTTGAATTGAAAATTCCAGTGCATGCAGTCGTTCAATAGTAAAAGTCACTTCAAAAATCTCAAAAAGTACTTGAAACTTGTTTTTTTTGTGCGTTGGTTATCATTTATTGAAATTTAAACCGGTCGAAACAAGCGTGTGGCTCAGTTCGCCTAAACTGGCAGAAAACAAACAAGTGCAGGCAACCTTGGTAGGCACCTGCTAAAACCCGAGGCAGATAAAAAGTATCACGGTTGTCCTTTTTGGTTCCGTCGCGGGTTTTACCATGTACAGCAGTAAACAGCTGGCAGCTGGCGTCGTGCTCGAGGAATTTAACCAAATCTCTCGAAAAGCACAAGAAGCTACGCACAGGCGTGAGTTGACTCGAATGTTCGCCGGACGAGATACTCTCGTCGTCTTTTACTGTGCGGTTCAGTAAAGAGCGTGCTCTCAATAAAGGTGTGATCGGTCAGTTCTGCGTGCAGATCAGTTGCAACTGGCCTCCTCGGTTCCGCCGAACTTGCGCGCCTGTCGTACCCAATTTTTTTGCTTTCAAGTGCAGTGAAGTATGAAGCATTGAACACCACGACTGAGGCCGGACAGGACGAACGTACACAGATATCCGGGATCATGTCCGTGTATTTCACTATTTTTCTGTCTCGAGGTACAGGATTCGCCTTCTCTGGTTCATTTGGCACATTTCATCGAGCATACTCGATAAAAAAATGCTTCAAACAAGGCCGGTTCAGACACTAGCGTTTGACAGCGTTGCGTCGAGAACCGAAAGCCACTCACCGGCACGTCTGTGCTTCGTATCAAGCGTGGAATCCAATTCAAGGAATCATCTTGGCACGCGATATAAGCAGCAGGGATGTCCTGATTTCTTGCAACGCAGTCAGACGCACGCAGTCAAACATTACTGTCTCAACCAGGATTTAGATAATTTGGCATACGTATTTCGCGTTCGTTGCAGGTGAAGGCACGGGCCCGAAAGCAGCAATTCTGCACTGTCCCCTTGGCGCGAGCGCGAGCGCATAGAACGGATATTTAGCGAAAAGAAGAAAACTGAAATAACGCTTCGGGGAGGACCAGAGCTTTGGGAGGACCGGCGGACGGGCTTCGCTAAAATCACCTGCGCGTGCTCAGTGTACTCAACGTGTACCCAACCGCCGCTAAAGTCAGTCTAGATATGTAAAAAGAGAAAAGAAAATGCATCAGTGTGTTCAGAAAGTTGTGATTGCAGAAATTGGTTTCGATAATTAATACAATTAATAAACAGGCTTTTGTATACTTGAAGTGTAGGCAAGCGAGAAAACGAAACTGTTCAAAATGTGACGTGTAGCAACTACTCAAATTTATTCATAACCTGCAGTTCACTTTTGCAATGGCCCTACATTAGAGATACGAGCGCTTTCCTAAGGGCAGTAGAGGAAAAGAATATATACGGCTAAATCTTGAACAGTCTTTTCGTATTTGTGCAAAATATGACAGTGGTCACCATCCTAATCGGTCACATAAAATACAGCAGTATATAAGCTGGTGGTGTCGACTAGACGTGTGTACAGGAATGTAGAGTGTCAATATGTGATGTAGCTTGTGCTGTTTCTGAATATGTTGATGTATAAAATGCTGTGATGTCTGTATGTCGCGTATGAGTGAAGTGTGGCGTGGGATATGTACGTACGGCATTGTCTGGCGAGGCACTGAAAGCAAGAATTGCTGGTTTCTTTTTTTCTTTAGTTTGAGCGCTGTCCGTTAGGTGGCGCGTGTCGCCGCCCAATTCAAGGAGTCGCGCGTTTATGTGTCTACTTATTTGAGTGAAAAACATGGAGGCCTTCCGCTTCTCGCGGCGTTCCATGGCTCCACGTAGCAGCCACAAAGGGTTCGGTCTGGTTCGGTTCTCGGCCTCTCGTACAAATGGGATCAGTCCCATAGCCAGTTGAATGGGTGTTCCGTGCGGTGAATAGCGCCAAGTGCGTGCACAGACGCGGTGAGGATTACCAGGGACTTGAAAGTGGATAACGAATGCTAACAGGTGAGCAGGAGCGTTGAACGATCGGAACCGACGCCGCTTAAATCGGTGATGCTTCGCCTCGCCGCTGTCAACCAAAACGCCGGATCACTTGCGGCGAGCACAGCAAGCAGATGCTCTGTTCAATAAAGACATCATTCCATTTGTCGCTAGTTTGTTTCCTTCTTTGAATGTCTTCTGGCCGCGAAGTAAATGCAGCCGGCCTCGCGAAAGCAATCGCGGACAAACTCCCTGGAATGCGCCCCCCCCCCCCCTCCCCTCCCCTTCCCTCACATCGTCGCCCCTACTGTATTAGGTGCGGTGCCGGTGCTTCGAGGCGCGTTTCGGAGTGCTTTGCGCGCACGGAAGGCAGCGAACGGGCGTACGCACTTGAGAATCGTATTTTAGCAAAAAGCAGTCCAGCTCGCTAGGCCTTACTCGTATTGCTCCACTGTCGCTTGCCAGCCGCCATGTTGCTTTTGGGTGTGCTCACTGTGAGCACCTGCTGATTGCGTGCCGTGTGACTGCCCATGGGGTTGTTAGTATAACGAAGGGGGGGTTGCGATATCTGTGACGGCTTCTGACTACCCCAAGTGTAGTACCCTAGGACAACCCTTTTGTTGAGAGTGCATGTCTCTAGCCAACGGCCGTGTTACTAGTAAAGGCCTGTTCACACGTGGAGCGGAGCGCTACAAGCATAGCGCTGACCTCGCGATAAGTGCGTGCTGACAGGAGCGTTCACCAGCTTTGTATCGCACCAACAAAACTGTTGCTCATGGGGGACAATAAGCAGCTGGGGGACAATAAGCATGGGGGACAAGATGCGCTCTAAAGAGAGAGGAAGACGAAGCTACCCAAGCTACCAGACGTGTTTTTCTAAGCTCCGCTAAGTCTTCGGTAAACCTTAAGGTTTAATCACTTTGACGGACGGGACCGAGCCACTTGCTTCGGGCCTTCGCTCCAGGGCCAGGAACGAAGACCACGGTGAGGACCTGTAAGTCGGACAAGATGAAAGACATCTTTCTAAGCCCCCGAGGAATGCCTTAGGCCTTAGTGGAACACAATCGGGAGACACCAACGAGACGACTCTCCGTTTACATGGCGGACTTCATGGCGCCGCCAAGTGCTGCGAGCAGCCACCCAAGGCAGCAGATCGGCAGAAATGACCCAAGCAAGTCACTTCGGTCCGAGTGGATTCAACACAGAACAATACAAAATAATCCGCGCGACTGGCGAAACGTTTTACAATTGGGATACGTTACTGAATGACTTTGGAGCCCAAGTTAAGGCTTCGGTGGAATCTCAGATGAAGGCGCAAATGGAAGCACAACAAGCTCAGTTTCAAGCTCGGATTGAGTTACAACTGAAAGCCCAGGAAACTCAGCTTAGAACGCAGTTCGAAACAGAAATGAGGGAACGACTCGACCCACACAAGACAGACTGAAAAAGGCCAAGTACGGAGGAACTCCAGCACGTAGACGAAAGAGTGGCCCTAACACAGCCACCCATGGAGCCGGACAACGAACAAGACGAAGAAAAGGAAGGACAATGGATAGAGGTCCGCCGCGGGAACAACGCGGGCGTGCGCAAGGTCAGAATCAAGAACGACAAGCCTAACACGAAGCTGGACATAGATCACCGAACTTTCAACCAGACCATGAAGAAAGCGGGAATCTCGCTTGAAAACGGAGCAAGAGCAAGGATTGACCCGAGAACCAACGACTACATTGTCACCACAAAGAACGAGGTGGAATATTTCATTTTTTTTTTTTTTTTATTACCTTAAAGACCCCGTTAGGGGTATTACATAAGGGGTGGGTTACACATAAAAGCATTTTTAACAGACATTCATGTCGGGAGGTGGTTGACGACAGTCTCCATGAATACGGACGGACATGTGATGGCGGCGACGTGGTGGGGAAGGCCGTTCCAGTCTGCAGCTGCTTGAGAAAAAAAGGAGGCTAAAAAAGTAGTAGTGCGGGCACGTGGGAGTGTTACTTGAAGTGGATGACCAATGCGCAGAGATATGCGTGATGGGGGCACAATGTAAGGTGCATGGTTGAGCGAGCTGTAGTAAAACTTGTGAAAGAGGGAGAGGCTGGAAGTGCGACGGCGAAGAGAGAGAGGTGTTAGGCCGCATTCTGCTTTTAAGGATGAAACGCTGATATCGTATGAGTAGGCAGAATGAATGAACCTAGTGGATCGATTTTGAACAGATTCAAGTTCGTTAGTAATATATGCTTGGTGAGGGTTCCAGATGGCAGATGCGTATTCGAGTTTTGATCTAACAAGTGATTTGTACGCAAGTAAACGTACGTGCTTCGGGGCATGGCGTAGATTACGTTTTAGAAATCCAAGGACTCTGTTTGCGGCTGATATGACGTTGGTGGTATGCGCGCGCCAAGATAAATCGTTCGACAGTGTTACACCTAGGTATTTAAATGATTCTACAGATTCGACGGTGACGCTAGCAATTGTATACGTAAAAAGAAAGGGGTTACGGCGACGATGGAATGATACAAGTTTACATTTGCTGGGATTAAGGGTCATTTGCCAATAGTCGCACCATTCTTGCACATGGTTAAGGTCATTCTGCAGGCATGACTGGTCGGAGCTGTTAGTGATTGTACGATAAATAACGCAGTCATCCGCAAACATACGAATGCGGCATGACAGATGCGATGGTAAGTCATTTATGTATATTAAGAACAGGAGCGGGCCGAGGACAGATCCTTGTGGGACGCCTGATGTTACTGGGAGAGGGTTAGATGAGTGGTTGTTAACAAAGACAAACTGAGACCGATTAGACAGAAATTCCTGGACCCATTGAACAATAGCAGTGTTTAGATTTAATTGGGAAAGTTTTAGTAGGAGGCGCTGGTGCGGTACTTTGTCGAATGCTTTGGCAAAATCTAAAAAAACAGCGTCGGTATGAAGGTTATGGTCAAGATTAAAATGCAAGTCATGAACGAAGAGTGCAAGCTGAGTTTCGCAAGAGAAGCCCTTACGAAAACCGTGCTGGGAGGGGTGGAAAAAGTCTATAGAGTCTAGGAAATTAATTATATGAGTGTAGATGACGTGTTCCATGGCTTTGCAGGGGACGCTTGTTAAAGAGATGGGACGGTAATTTAGTGGGGAGTCCTTGTTACCCGATTTGTAGACCGGAACGACCCTTCCCACCTTCCAGTCGTCCGGTAAGATGCCTGTAGAAAGTGATTGTGAAAACAACATGGTCATGTACACAGCAGATACACGTTTGGTATTTTTTAAAAGTTTTGAGTTAATTCCGTCAACGCCGGCTGACGATGAGAGTTTGATATTTTCAATTAATGATGAGATGCCATCTACAGAGAATGTGAGAGCTGGCATAGTAGATACTGCGTTAGAAGGTATTAAAGAGGGAGGGACATCGGTTTCTTCGGTGAACACGGAAAAGAAGGCGGAGTTAAAAGCGTTGGCGCACTCGGTGTCAGTGACTATTTCGCCCGCTCCGTTCGTCAGGCTAATGATGCGCGTCTCTTGGGGATTTATAACTTGCCAAAATTTTTTAGGATTGTTAATTAAGATCTTTGGTAAGTCATCATAAAAAAAGGAATGCTTTGCGTTACGTATAGATGCCAGATAGGAGTCTTCAGCTGCGTAGTATTTTTCCCATGCGCAGGGGTTTCCATTCCGCTTGGCCGAGCGGAAAAGACGTTTTTTTTTGTTACCTAGTTTTTTCAAAGACTTTGTAAACCAGGGTTTCTGTCGATTCTCACGGAACGTAATTAGTGGGATGAATTTATTTGCAAGTTCATTTAATTTATTTCTGAACATTATCCAGTTTGTATTAATAGAGCGATTAGAAAATGATGCTTCAAAAATTGGAAGAAAGGCGTTTAGCTCATTGTTTATTACTTCATAATTTCCCTTATCATATAGACGAATTCTTTTATCGCTTGTTTGGTGTCGTACCGGGCAAAAGTTGAAGGTAGCATGGATTACTTTGTGGTCGCTGATTTCGCGGAGATAAGTAGCCGATGATAGGCTTTCGGGATGACTGGTTAGTATTAGATCTAGGATGTTTGCAGAATCCCGTGAAACACGTGTGGGTTCGGATACTAGTTGAACAAGGTTAAAATCAAGACATACGTTAATAAAATCTTTTGCGGCTTCATTGCCTATAGCTGAGGGGATCTGGTTGCTCCAGTCTATTTGCGGGTAGTTAAAGTCTCCAAAGAGAAGGATATGCGCATTCGGGTACGTTAAGGCGAATTCACTAAAGATGTTATTAAGTTTACAAGAAAAGTCAGGAGAAGAATGGGGAGGCCTGTAGCAGACTCCCAAAAGAACCGTCTGAGGTGAAGCGCGACATATGATCCATAGTATTTCAAGGTCGGATGTAATGTTAACAATAGAACATGACAACTGCTGGTGTACGGCGATGAGAACACCTCCTCCTCGTGTGGCTTGGCGGTCATTTCTATAAAGGCGGAAGTCCGGCAAATCGGCCAGAACTTCAGCATCAGTGATTTCTTTAGACAGCCAGGTTTCGGTTAATATCAACAAATTACTACAAGAGGACAACACGAGATTAGACAAAATTTCTCGTTTCGGAAGAAAGCTTCGCGCGTTGGTGAAGATTACGGAAAATGAAAGATTAGTTTTGGTAGAATTCCGAGAGGGGGCTGTTATTTTCTTCTGACGGGGCAATTGCTATGCTGTTTCCCTTACTGTCTGTGATGGTTCATCAAAAATATAGCGTTTCGGGCCCATAAGTAGTGTTTTAAACCGTAAAGAAAACGGCGTATTTTTGCTTTTTGCAAACGCAAGTAGGTGTTTGCGAGCATTTTGGACGGGCCGAGAAAAGTCTTCGCCAACACTGAAACTTGTTCCTTTGAACTTGCGGCCATTAGATAGTATGGTGTCTTTTGTCTTATAGAACGTGAATTTAACGATTACTGGGCGAGGGCGGTCAGATGTGTGATGTCCAAGACGATGTGCACGCTCTATTTCTTTGGGGTCTATGGTTATGTTCAAGTGATCACGACAGTGCCGGATGACGAGCTGTTCTGATTGGGCAAACGTTTCTGGTCCAGTGGAGTTAGGGATGCCATAGAAAATGAGGTTGTTGCGTCGAGAATGATTTTCGGCATCGTCGAAGCGTGCCTCCAAGCCACAGACCAAACGGGCCGTCTGAGCCGTCTCGATTTTTACATTTTCTAATTCGGTGCGCACGGGGGCGAGATTTTGATAATGGTTTTCGAGCGCAGTCATGCGCCCGCTTAAATCTGATATCGCTTTATCTGTTGTTAATAGCTGGGTTTTAAGGTCTTGTACCTCTGCAAGTAATTTCGATTGACCGGTGGATAGTTTTTTTAGCTCGGCTAGTATGGCGTTAGTATCAGGACCAGGATTAGTTTCGATGTCCCCCGATTGCAACAGCAAGGAACGGATGACATGGAAGCACTCAATCGAAATGACAACGCAACACTGCGGGCTCGGCAGCTGTATCAAAAAGTAGTTACTTGTTTTTTTAGAGAAAAGACTGCACGATTTACTAACCTGCACGAAAAAGTTGAACGGATTAGTGGTCTGCGTTGTGGCACAGCCACCGAGCCCACAGAGCGACATCGGCTGCGTCGGCTGGTTTATAGTGGCCGGGTAAGCGGCTGTTGATGACGATGGGGCCCTCCACACTTGGCCGAGGATCAATTGCTTGAGTGACGAGTCTGCCGGACGTGACGAGGCGTTGCTGATGGCCGGGTGGTAGCTGCTTGCTTGGTCTTCGTTGTTCCAGATTGTGCATGCTGTCGTGCCGTCCGAGGAAGCCAGCACCGGGAGCAAAGCGCGGAGGAGAATGAAGGAGAACATCTGCACGAAAAAGTTGAACGGATTAGTGGTCTGCGTTGTGGCACAGCCACCGAGCCCACAGAGCGACATCGGCTGCGTCGGCTGGTTTATAGTGGGCGGGTAAGCGGCTGTTGATGACGATGGGGCCCTCCACACTTGGCCGAGGATCAATTGCTTGAGTGACGAGTCTGCCGGACGTGACGAGGCGTTGCTGATGGCCGGGTGGTAGCTGCTTGCTTGGTCTTCGTTGTTCCAGATTGTGCATGCTGTCGTGCCGTCCGAGGAAGCCAGCACCGGGAGCAAAGCGCGGAGGAGAATGAAGGAGAACATCTGCACGAAAAAGTTGAACGGATTAGTGGTCTGCGTTGTGGCACAGCCACCGAGCCCATATGGAAGGCTTTGTAACCTGAAGAAGTTTACGAATGAAAGAGGCGAAAGCACGGAAATCAAAGTGATACCAGGCCTCGCAAGCAACCACTCGAGAGGGGTCATATACCTGAGAAACCCGGGGAACGATATGGAAGCCCTCTGCGAAGAAATCATATGCAAGACGCATCAGGCCATTTTAGCGACCATAATTGGCAAGAAAAGAACAACAGTCCTATTAACGTTTGAAGGGAAGGAATCACCAAAGAAGCTAGCGGTTGGACTTATCATTCAAAAGGTCTTCCCATACACGCCAAGGCCGGTAGTCTGCTACCGTTGCCATAGAATCGGCCACAAGGCCGAAACATGCACAAGCAAGGTAGAAGTATGTAAGACGTGCGGAAAACCCCACCCAAACGGGCTAGACGCGCCATGTGGAGGGGACCCCACATGCGTGAACTGCAAGGGGAGACACCTGGCGCTCAGCAGGGATTGCCCGATGAGAGTCCCGCGGAAGGACGGCAAACTCACCTACATGCAAAACACTGAACAGAAAGGAAAAAGCGCAACTCGCACGGAAACGGCAAAACCAGCGAACAGTGCTGAAAAGAAGACATACGCAGCTGCAGCAAGAAAGAAACCTGTTGGGGAAATCAAAGACCCTCTCATAGCATTATTGCGGCAACTCACCAAGCTTCTCTCAGACGAATATGGAACCTGAGCTAAGAGACATAGCCCCAAAAAGAATGTATTGGATACTACAATGGAACTGCAGAGGAATTAAAGGTAAAATTAACGAACTCAAAACCAGAATAGAGACATGGGGAGACAAGAGCCCCGACATTCTTCTCCTGCAAGAAACGAGGCATGCTAACCTGAAGGTCAGGGGCTACAACACATATCTGAACACGACGGTAATCACCAACACGAGCAAGCAGGAAAAAGAGGGGGTCGCCGTACCACTAATCAAGGAGACACACCCTCAAAGCCAAATTAACACGGATTTTGCTTGCAATGAGGACGAAGAATTGGTAGGAGCCACAACCACAATTGGTAAAAAAACCTACTCTTTCTTCTCCTTTTACCAGAAGCCGGGGAAAGGAGATGAACACTACAGATGGATTAAACGGATACAGAACATAACCCAGCATAAGAGCATTGTTGGGGGAGACTTCAATGCAGAACACAGCGTATGGGGAAACCAAGACAACAGAAAAAGGATGAACCTGCTTCACCAAATGCACGGGAACTCCTTCGAATGCCTCAACAAGCCAGGAGGAAACACACGATTAGG
Organism: Ixodes scapularis; assembly: GCF_016920785.2. Classification (NCBI taxonomy): domain Eukaryota; kingdom Metazoa; phylum Arthropoda; class Arachnida; order Ixodida; family Ixodidae; genus Ixodes; species Ixodes scapularis. The sequence continues at coordinate 45,120,878 of NW_024609838.1, read as the reverse complement.
GAACAAGAACCAGAAGGACACAACCCCGGACAGCTCCTGGACGAGGAGAGTACCCGAAGTCGACTGGGAGGCCCACGACGATACATGGGGTAGCGACCATGTTCCAATAATCATCACTCTTCACAGAAAGACCAGAGAGAAACGAACGGCCCGGGTCATCAATTGGGACAAGTTCAGAGAGATCTTGAAGAAGAAGATTCAAGTAGAAGGCCCAACAGATATAGAGAAACACATAAAGAAAGCCGCACAAGAAGCCACCACGACAACGCAGGTGGACGCAGACGCCCCTAACCCGGACCACCATTTGACAAATCTCCAAGAAGCGAGACACAAGGCACTGCTGAGGTACAGAAGGAAGAAGACAGACACCAGCAGGAGAATAATCCTTAACAGAGCCACACAAGAGGTGACGGCTTACACAAGAAAACTGAGAAAGCAGACATGGATACAGCACTGCGAAGGGTTTAACGACCGCACCGGCGTCAAGAAGCTCTGGAACACATATAGAGCCATGCTGGGGAAGAAAAAGGAAAAGAACACGGGTCGCAACCTCGCACTGAAACTAAACATGTCGGAAGAAGAGCTGGCGCAAAAGCTCGGAGAGACCTTCTTCCCACAACCCGTCGACTGGACACCTCTTCTAATAGAACACACGGAAGAAAGAAAAGAACAAGACGTCAAGTTCAGTATAGAAGAGCTAAACTACGCCATCAGTAGGGCGAAAAAGGGCACTGCACCCGGGGAGGATGGCGTTACGCCTGCCATGTTGAAGAACCTACCGGATGAGGGAAAACATGCTCTCCTTGACCACTACAACAGGATATGGGAAGAACACACTCTACCACAGGGTTGGAAGCATTCAACGGTCATCCCAATTCCAAAACCAAACAAGCCCAAAGATAAGATGGCGAATCTTAGACCAATCTCGCTAACTTCGAACATATGTAAGACTATGGAAAGAATGGTTCTGGAAAGAATAAACTGGACACTAGAAAGCAGAAACAGCCTAGCCCCGATGCAGACAGGGCTCAGAAAAGGGTTGTGCACACAAGATAGCCTAGCAATGCTTCACCACGACCTGACAAGCAGAAAGGTTACCAAAGTACCAAAATTCCTAGTGGCCGTCGACATCAGGAAAGCGTTCGACTCAATCCCACACAAATCTGTCATAGCCAGCGCGAAAGAAAATGGAATCAAAGGCAACATGCTCCGCATCATTCAAGATTTCCTCGAAGAACGCACATATAAAGTTAAAGTAGGGGAAACAGAGGGACTGATTCAATACAATAGGATAGGAGTCCCCCAAGGAGCAATACTCTCTCCGACCCTATTCAACATAACGATGACTGCACTGGCAAAAAAAACTAGAAAAGATCCCAAACTTATCATTCACAATTTACGCAGACGATGTAACAATATGGACCAAGGGAGGGCAGACTGGAAAACAAGTCAAGGCGATTAAAGAGGCACTGAGAGCAATAGACGACTTCGCAGAAGAAGTCGGGCTACAAGTTGCTCCAGAGAAGACAGCCTTGGTCATCATCGCGACACCAGAAGGAAGGAAGGCAACAGCAAGCAAACACAAGTTCACCTCCGCAGGAAGACAGCTAGAACCAACCAGATCGACAAAAATCCTCGGCATGAACATCAGCCAAGACGGAAAAGCGAAGGAGTGGCTAGAAGGTCTACGAAAAAGCTGGACACATATCCTTGGAATCATCAAAAGAACGGCTACAAAATCATGGGGTGCCAACGAAAATACACTAAGAACGTTATTACATGCCTTCTTAGTGTCTAAGGCAATCTACGGGTACAACTACGCCACACTCACTAAGACACAACAGGAGAAAATCAAATGCCTGATGAGAAAAGCCCAAAGAGTCGTAACGGGCCTCCCGAACCACGCAAGATTAGAAGAGGTCAGGAAATGGGCGCTCCTCAACGACATCGAGGACATTGCCCGGGAAGGCGCTGTTTCGCAAATAATAAGGCTTCACGGAACAAAAGCAGAGAGGGTCATCCTAACCAAGCTTAGAAAAATCAACCTGCAGATGGAGGAGCCCGAGGAACCCCTACCACCGTGGGAAACCTCTCTGCCACAAGAAGGAAAACCGCCGCCCAACGCAGGGAGGGAAACAGCAAGCACGAGGCACCAAAATAGAATTCAAGCGCTTAAGGACCCCAACAAGGAAGTGATATACACTGACGCAACTGTTACAAGGGAGAATCGTGCAGCCTGTGCCTGGTATAACATCACCACGGAGAAAACAGGCAGAGCAATTCTGCCTGAAAAGACAACCGTCAGAGACGCAGAAATAGAAGCGACAGCCAAGACAATTAAGGACCATCAAGGCAACACCGGAAGAAAATATTACCTTTCTCGGACTCGAGGGAAGCCATCCAGGAGTACAGGAGCCCAGCCACAACACTGAAAACGGTGCAAGAAACAAGTAAATACATCGATGAAGCCAAGAAAGCTGGCACGAGCTTTACGCTTGAGTGGGTCCCAGGGCATGCGGGGATCCAGGGCCACGACAGGGCGGAGCGGGAAGCGGAGGCGGCGCTCATACACCATTATAGCACCCTTAGTCAACTTCCCGCGGTAGACTCCATCGATTCCACGGACCCCTACGATTACCCACCAGACATCGCAAAACAAGTAAATAAAGAAAAAAGGAAAAAAAGGCTGGAAGCTCTAAGGCCAATACCCCCCGCCCTTCCAAATATGAGACTCAGCAGATGGCAAAGTGTATGTCTGAGAAGAATCATCTCGGAAGCTGCAAACACGCCTGAAACTCTCCACAGGAAAGGCATTATTAAATCTAGTGAATGCACATCCTGTGGGTTTACTGGACCAGCAGGACTAGAACACCTCATTTGGGACTGCCCAACATGGGAGAGGGCAAGAGCAAGGCACATCAAGCAAAACAAAATCAAGGACTTATGGACTGGTGCCAACCAGTCTTTAACTTTGAAGAGAGCGATCGCAATAGAGGTCTAGTCAAGAGCCTACTAGACTTTATTGCGACGACAGGAATCAGAAAGTTCCTCTGACCTAGTTACCCAATAATTTCCGTTTCCTGGAAGGCTATCGGCTTCAGCCACGTGACTTTCTTTCTAATAAAAACGATTTTTCTATCTATCTAGCATGGGGGACAATAAGCAGCGCTATATCAGCGCTTCGCTGCATCTAAGAACCGGCATTAAGATGTATGACGAGTTTTACCGCGGCACACCTATGGCTCCCGCCACGGGATCACTTTCCCATTCGTTCCCAGGCACAGAAACTACGGGGTCGACTGATGAAAGTGAACTGGTTGATGGGCCCGGTGAGCACGTAGCTCCTCCCACCGCCCTGTCTGCTTACGGGTGAACGGAATACAGTCTCGAAATGCGGCATTCCAGAGGTAAAAAGGCGGTGAACTGGCCCAGTTGGTTGACGTCATACATGATGGGGAAAACAACTCAGAAAACGCGGATTACGAAAAAGAACAAACACGACGGGACAATGCTGTACTCGCAACTGAAGGATTTGAGTGATGGATGCCTCTGTTTCATTCATTAAAATTCTTCATTTGCGAGTACAGCATTGTCCTGTCGTGTCGGTTCTTTTTCGTAGTCCGCGTTTTCTGAGCTGTTTTTCCCATCAAGTAATCCACTGGTCCTTACCAATACCACATAGAACCGTAGACCTGCGAACCCCCCCCCCCCCTCCCCACCCCAACCTTCCCCCATACGAGATCGATCCAGGCAGCACCGCCCACCTCGCGCCAGCATCATCAACAGCGCGTGTTAAGCAGGGAACGCATGAGCGGCAAAAACGGGCGCCGCGCGCTGATTCCCATACCAACTGTTCAGGACGCTGTAACGTGGACCTATGCCAAACCGCCACGTCACAGCGTGCGAGTTGCCATGGAAACTGCCACGCGGCGCCCGTTTTTGTCGCTCTTGTGTTTAGTAGAGTGCCTTCATACACACGCGCGTCTTCGCTTGAGTGGTGACATCTCAGCCATTTTTCCGCTCAATTGTTTTTCATGCCTTTTGAAGTGCGCGCAATCCGGTGTCACTCAGCTCGAGCGCGTAGCTTTGGCTAATTCATAGACGCCATTTTACCGCCCAAGTCATGCACCGAGTGCGCGAGAGCGTCACGCGCTGGCACATTCCGTGCAACAATGGATGTCTTCACCCTGAGACAGACAGACATGCAGGCACCCTAGTGTTTAGTGGTTTACAGCGCCTCAGAACGAGCGCCACGCGCTAGCACGTGGCGGTGTAAAATGGGTTGTGTGTGTGTTTATACAGCCTAGAACTTGGTCTGCCTCACAGGGGCGACGAGTCTCCCAGCTGTAGATGAGAAATTTAGCCAGTGCGGTACAAACCGCTAGCCTGGGGTCTTTAACGTGCGTCACGCAGTAGTGATACACGACCGCACGCCGGTACGATGCTCATCCAGATCGAAACGGGCAGGGGTGGGGCTCGAACCCAGGATCCCTGGGTTCTGCAGCGCGAGCTTTCGCTCCACGTGCTCCGAGCTGGTGTGCGCTAGACCACTCGGCCACCGATCCCCCCACGCGGCGGTGTCAAGACGGATGCGTCTGCGGCCCCGCGATGCTCTCGTCGAGCATCACGCTCTTTGCCGCTGGGGGGCGGGTTGGGAATCCGCTGACATTGACGTCATGCGCAGGCCTCGTCTACGAGGTGAAATTATCCTTGCCCGCAGTTGTTCAACGAGCTTTAAAGCGGCGGTGCAACGATATTCAGTTGGAATGTTTTTCACTTTACACGAGCTTACTGGCACTAGGAAACCTCCAGGATATTCGCACGCAACGCCACTGACCAAGAAACTCCTTTGTTGCGCTGTAATTTCGAGGAAAAAACTGAGCGTTTTCATTCAATCTCTTCTTCGCAAAACCTGATGACGTTTTTCGGCGGTCGCACTACCGCCCAGTGATGATATTTGAATGCGACTCATAGATTGGACCCGAGCATTGCGTGAGCACTCGATTTGGGCTCGTGATAATTACTAGCTCGAGAAGCATTCGGACAGTGTCCTCTGTCCAATCGCTGCAATGACGACAACAGCCGAACCATAACAATGTCTGGAACGCAGCGCGTGTAGCTGTGCCTTGCCAACCCCAGCGCATGGCTATGATCAACATTGGCGGCATATAATCGGCTCCAGGGGGATCGGTGGCCGAGTGGGCTAAAGCGCACACCCAGCTCGACGCGCGTGGAGCGAAAGCTCGCGCTGCAGAACCCAGGGATCCTGGGTTCGAGCCCCACCCCTGCCCGTTTCGATCTGGATGAGCATCGTACCGGCGTGCGGTCGTGTATCACTACTGCGTGGCGCACGTTAAAGACCCCAGGCTAGCGGTTGTACCGCACTGGCTAAATTGCTCATCTACAGCGTGTGACTCGTCGCAACTTTAATGGCTGACCAACTACACGCTGTATAAATATCCCCACAACCCAATTATTATAATCGGCTCCAGGTCACGTGGCCGCTTGTTCTGGCTGCGAGTTGAGGGGGTGAACTCTGTTCGGTTTTCTTTATTTTTTTCTGCGACTTCGATTGCGTGTGGTGAAAAACGAACGGGTATTTTACAGGTCATTAACGTCAAGGATCCGTTCTAAGCGGTATTTGCGCAAACTACAAAAATCGTTGCATCGCCCCATTAAATATTTTCATTTTTTTTTTCTGCGTGTGATTTTAGATGAATTTATATGACGCTCTCGGCAGTAGGCGTGTGCTCCCCCCCCCCCTTAACCCCTTCTTTCCTCAAAAAAAGAAAAACAATATTTGTTTTTTGCACCGCAAAAACAAAAATAAACTAAGTATCGCCGCACGCTCACTCTCTGTCTAAATGTAGCACTAGCGGGCCGAACTAGACACCTGATTTTCAGAACTAAGCGTTGTCTCGTTCAAATATTGGATTTGATTTTCTGGGAATTTCCATTGGGGAAATGCGGCAAGGTTAAAGCCTGTTTTTTTTTTTTTTTTTTTTTTTTTTGAGAAAAAAAAAAGGGGGGGGGGGGGAGGAATCTCCACCATTCAGCTCTGTGCATTTGAAAACTCAGTCGTTCGCCATTTCCCTATTCAAAATAAAAACAAAAAACTGCTTCCGAAGCAGGAACTTCGGCGTCTACTTCGGACTCTTAGGACTACATTCGGGCGGAGACTGAGTGTCCGGCGAGGTAGCTTACTTTTCCGGTGAAATAACGTCGTAATATATATACAGATATATATATATATATATATATATATATATATATATATATATATATATATATATATATATATATATATATATATAGCCTTCCTGACGAAGGCCGGACTCCGGCCGAAACGTCGAAGATAAAATCGTCCGTTGTTGCTGTTTTTCACTAAGGGTTTTTTTCTTCTCAGTTTTATACCCACGCCTTCGGCCTCCCGCCACCATGCCCGTTATATATATATATATATATATATATTTTTTTTTTTTTTTTTTTTTTGGGGGGGGACGTCTTGTGCATCTTGTTTTTTAGGTTGACACCTTTGTTTTCGCACGATATTGCGAACGTCTAAAAGTTCGAGATGTCAAGCCCGGCCGTGCTTTGACGACAAGCGCGTAGCGCGAGATTCCCGACCGGTCGTGCCCTGATGGAGCCCGTGGTCGTCGGTCGTGGCCACTTAATCGTGTGTCATCGTGAGGTGTTAAGCTTCGAAGTTGACCGCCGTGATTTTTCAACCCCCGAGTGTTTTGCCTACGGTTGTTTTCCCTATTTCTCGGCTACCATGAAGGCAGCTAGACTATGTTTCTCATGCTGAGTTCGCAGGTTTTTCTCTTCAAGGTTGCTTTTCCCCTTTCCTCCAACTCATGTTTACCAACCGAAGCGCCCTTAGCGGCCCCCGACCGGTGTCGCGCATGCGCGATGGGGTGTGGGCAAGAAAGGCGACGCCTCGGATCAACGGGGCACTGGAATGGGATGTCGGCGTCGGTGTGAGACTCGGTTCTCTTTATCGCGTTTGAATCATTTATACTACATCTTCCTGTCCACCCCTTACTGCTTTAGTGGCCTGAGCGAAATTGCCCAGCCTCGTTACACCGCAAACCTCCGCGTAAACAATGTGACGTGCGGCAAATCATATCTAGTTTGTGTGATTTGAGACTTTCATGTGCTAATACTTCGATGCCACATGGGAAAATAGAACGTTATGTAATACCGCTCAAAATATAAGTAGTAAATTTTAGAAGTGAACGGAGTACATAAAAGTGGAAGCGAGAGTGGGAGAAAGAGAAAGAAAAACTTTATTTACAACGCCCGTGTCCGCGCAGTGAACTGTGAACAGGAATGCAAGGAAACTTGTTTGTATCCCATAATTATTTCTGATTATGTTTATTATTATTTCCTATATGTTGTCGAAGATGATGTTGCATTGGTAACGTCGTCATTGAAGCCTCGTTCGTTGTCCAGCTGCCGAGCGAGGATCCGCCACTGCTTGGAGTGGAGCAGGAACGCGTCGACGCACTCGTGACGCCAGGCCCCGCGCAGCTCGCGTTCCAATGGATCAATAAAATTTCTCTCCAGGCTCGTGCCCAGCTCGTACTGCGAAGAGACACGAGAGAAATGTATGCCTGTTGTCCTTGTTGCTCGGGGTTTTCACCGTAGGAACCCCCAGCAGAACGACTCTCGCTATGGACGACCATAAGTGTGTTAAGTTTATGAACTATCATAGTAATTTACAGTCTATAGGCAAGCGTATGCGTCTTGCAGTGTACGAACGACCATGTGTGTCTCATGGTCTATGGACGACCACGTGTGTCTGAAGGTCTATGCACGACACCGAGTGTCTTATAATTAATGGACAAGCTTGAGCGTATTGCATTCTACGAACGGCAATAAGTGTCGTATGGTCGTCCATAATACTACGTTTTGATTGTATTTTGATGGTTGTCAATCCCGCGATGCCTCCCTGCTCGAGGTGTTGCACCTACCCGAGAGCCCGGACACACGAGCATTAACTGATCCAGACTAATGTCCTTTTCTCGCGGGAAAGTTTATAGAGCGTTTTATAGTAGGGAACACCAGCACGGTGGGTCACCAAACCAGCTTCGGATGTAGTAATGAGCATGCGCAGAAGGTCCGCACTTGGGCAGTGCGACGCCCCAAGCTGATTGGGGGACCTAAAGCGGTGGTGCTAAACTCATTTCCAGTTAACGTCCTTTCGATTACAAATTAGATTTCTCTCGAAGACCGTGCCACACGGACAGTTTTATCGACATTAAACGTCATAATGGTGATTATGCTCATTCGCTATTTTTGTAACGTATTCGAAAAAGGAAAACCTAATTTTCACGTTGAAAGAGTCTTAAATTACATTTGAAAATAAAGGGACGCTGATGTGGGATGGAAATTGCTCCTTCTATTGGGAAGGAGATCGAACTGTCGCGCCCCCAGTGGCTGAATTAAGAACTACACCACTGAGGACAACAACAACACCACAAACTATTTATTTGTGTTTTGACGCAGAGCTCGACATTGGCTCGACGCACGTAGCCGAACTTCGCGCCAACGTTCGGCTGGGGCTCTTGTTCAATCAGTGAAGCCGAACGCGGACGCAGCAAAACATTGGGCACGAGTCTTGATTAATCCTTGCCCCGCGATCAATCGAGAAAGATGAAGTAAAGAATCCACTGCACGTGCCTTGTGTCGATAAGCGCAGAACTAAGCAGAACTACGCGGAAAACAAGCTGCAGGTAGCGCCCCTTATAGCTCGATCTCCTCGCTCATACTCCGTTCTACCCTAAGCAATCAGCCGCCTGCCTCTCATCACGTGATTCCGCTCCCTGCGCTTGGGTGTGCGATTACGTGGGCAAAGATAGGCGTGCGATTGGTCCAACGAACATCGTATTTCCACCGCGCTGCTGGGTTTGGGGTGAACGGAGCATATTAGAGCCGTCTTCGCCTGATTCCATGGCTTAAAATCCGATGTAAAGTGGCATCTGCGGCATCGTCTGTGGTACCAAATCTGAATGAAAGCCCGGCATGTACCAGCAGAGTGCCTTTTTCTTATCACTCTCAGTAGTTGTTATTGTTTTTTTTATTATATGATGCAACACATTGTAATGGGAGAAAAACTAATGTGTATGTATTAACGCATGTAGATATCAACCTTGTTTGTGCACTTTTCAGTAAATACAATTTCGTATTCCTGGGCGGATCGATAGCCGATTGTGGTACCGCATATCTGCTCAGAGCACTGAACGCCAATGCTCCCACTGCAAAATATAGGATTCCTGGATTTAATCCTCGGAATTAGGGTGGAAATGCCCGTTTCCATCTGAATGAGCATGCATCGTACCACCGTGTGCGGTCTGCTCTCACTACAGCGTGAGGCACGATAGCAACCCCAGACCAGCAGTCGCATTGCAGTGGCTCCATGTTTCATATGCAGTGGAGACACTCGGATGCCCGCTTCCGCTGACTAACGTTCCGCTCATAATGGATACACGCAACATAATTGATTTATATTTTATATTTGACTTTTAAAGGCGTTTCAGTCGTGCCAAAATCAGCTATGATTGAGTTCCCACGAACTCATTATGGAAGCGAGTCTGGTGTACTCAGCAGCGGACGTCCTGAAATGTGACCGTGTGACAGTTCGCGAATGGTATACGGCCCTGATATCACTTGCTATTTATAATATTTATTTTAACGCAACATGTGTTTTTGTATTCATTTACATCATAAACTGTCATGCCATGGACTGTAGCGCTCTACCGCCACTCGTAGGTTAAAGCAATATGAAGTTCATAGGGACCAGTATTAAACACGAATTTAAGAATAATCCACTCTGGTGGTAAATTTGAGACCAGTGACTTTCAACCAGATAATATACCGGCTGAGCTGAGCAGGGCAGGAGTGTAGTGAAAGCCAAAAGTTTGCTTATAAGGTTTATTATTTAAACCAGTTGAATTACGGTTGAGAAAGACCGGGGATAAGTAATATGTCGAGTAACTGAATGCTGAAGAACCGCTTCGCTTCTTATATAACGACTTCTTCCCTCGTGATTCCTTTTCGGCGTAATTATTGAGTAACGCCGCAAGCGATAATAATATCTTCAGGACACGCCATGCCCTCCCTTCCTTAGGATGTCTCCAACTACGTCATGCACATGAGGTGTGTTGCGCTCGCTTCGCACAGGTAATCTCCGACCACATTCACGCGCACAGAACATGCTCGATCCACACACTCCAGCCGTATCACAGCTCAACACATTGCGTGTCGTGTTTGTTTTGTATGCTTCTCTATCTGTATGTTAGTCTGTTTGAAGACAGCATGGCTCGCGTACCTTCCGCATGACCCGGTGGATGGCAGAGAAGGCGGGTGCCCTCTCCGGGGCGATGAAGCACTTTCGGTTCGCGTGCAACATGGCGGGCGTTTCTCCCGAGCACGACCCGTGGAACCTGCAGTTGTCCTGGCGGTAGCCCCACCTGCACGTCAACAGGAGCATCTTGTCCGGGTGGGCGCTGAAGAGGATGTTCAGCAAGTCCTGGTCGGCCCAGGGGATCCGGCCAGCGTACTCCTCCATCAAAGGCGCCATGCGCGACACCCAGTCGAAGCTCCGCATGCGCGTGAGGTTCATGGGCATCACGCCGGCGTTCACTCCTGGGGCAAGTAAAAGAATCCCAGTTGCTGGTCGCGTCTTGCATCGGCACGCTCTGCAGAGCACCGGCAACACGTCACCACACTAACCATGCAGGGATTCGTGTGACGTCGCAACGTGACGTGATATTATGGTGTCACGCTACGCCGCGGAGTGACTTGACGTAATAGAATCACGTCATGGTGCTACGTGATGTCACGTGACAGCTTGATGTTTAGCGGAGAGATCGCCCTGCTATATTCAGTGGAAATTATTTTCCGCTATTTGCACCGCAGCCCAGAGAACATGAAGCGAAACCTCGCGCATGCAGAATCCATGCATCCTTGGTCCAATATACCGATCTCACCAGTTACTTTTATTATGCCACCGCTGCTGGTATGAATAATGGGAACTGCCTCTATTAGCGGCGAAATGTTCTCGTGGCGCCCTTCTATGCTTCCCCCTTGTGACGTCATTACCATGCAAACAACAAGTTTGATGGTGTTTGTAAATAGCATGGTGGAAGCTTGAAATCATTGCGCTCTCAAAGGAACACTGCCGACACCGTCAAAATTAAAGTTCTTTCATTCCTCTTATTTCCGTCGATGATAAACCCCTTTCCGACGTCATAGTCAGCGTTCTGCCAATCGTGGAAGGCCGACCACAGCGACGCTTGCGGTCGCGCACGGGGCTAATACACGCGCGAATGCCTCTCTGGAGCTCTGCGCCAAGACGGCACGATCAATCTCGTTCACTGGCGCGTGTCCCCTTTGAACTACAGTTAAGGCGCGTCACACATGCGTAGAACGCTCCGAGATATCGGTCTATGCGCAACTTTCACCGATGGTGGTACCGCGGTGTGAGAATCGCGCTTCCTAGCTCCTGGATGATCGGCTTTTAAACGAGGGTGCTTGCTGAAGCCGGGGTCACACCGCTCATACATTGTACAAAAGACAGTCTGCAAACAGGAGTCACCGCAATATCCGTGGTTCCAATTTCGAGTGCCGAAGTCTCACCTTGAACGAATCGCCATGGGGCATTCGAAGCACGGATCTTGCGGTGAATGCCGTTTCGATTTCTCTGCGGACTGTCTTTTGTATGATGTATCACCAGTGTGACCCCGGCTTTGACACTTCCTGGCGTTGAAGTATCAAATACGGTTCTTATATCTCTCGTATTTCACAAAATTAAATTACCTACGTGACACAGACCCAACCTCGTTCTGCTGTTCAACGACGACTTAAGGAACGTAGGATCTGCCGCGTCCCGAGCAAATTCTTTGTTGATTGGGTTTTCAGTAAAACGTTCAGCCTTTCGACTCTGGTGAAGAAGGAAGAGCAGCGGAGCTGTAGCTTCTGTTCTCGGCGGTGGCTTTCTAGGTGAGCGATCTGCTCTTTTTTTCGCAAGGGAATCTGAAGTGCTCGACGGGGTGAAACTTTAGGCGATGGCGTCCTCACGGCGGTTAGGGAACAGCCATACCCGCTACTGCATACATCGCCGCTCGTTCCGTTCCCGCTCTTCTTGCTCCGAAGAAATGTCGCCGCCATCTATGAGCGACGGCAGCAACCAGTTGTCTGGTTTCCGAGGCTGGAAAGGTTACCGCGATCTACGAGCGACGTCGGCAAGCAGACAGCCGGCAAACACAACGGATGGATGGATGGATGAATACGGCTGAGCCCTTTGGATCGGGCGGTAGCTTACGCCACCTAGCCATTTTGTTTTACCATTTAAGCTTAGAATATTTAAATGTGAAATCTATATTCACTCCGCAGTGCAAAGAAAGTGAGGCTATGAAACCCCCTTGCCATCAGTGATTAAGAAAATACCTAGTTTTCTCTCGATTTCTGCCACCATTCACTTAATCTTTGCTTGGTAATCTCTACAGTCTTGAAATCCACTCTCCCTTCGCTGTCTCTAAAACCCAATGACTTTATTAAATCTATGTTGTCTTCGGTAGGCATAGGGTGAAGCCCTTTACAGTAGAGTATCAAGTGCTCAGACGTCTCGTCCTCCTCTCCACAAGCAGTGCACACTGTATCAATTTCCTGGTACTTCACTCTGTATGTTCTGGTTCGCAGAACACCCGTTCTTGCCTCAAACAGCAATGAGCTTCCCCTAGAATTGTCATAAATGCTTTCTTTGGCAATAACTCTTTTGTTTAATCTATAGCTTTCCAGAGCAGTCTTTGTCTGCATTCCCTCTAGCCACCGATCTCTTTCTGTGGCCTTAACTTTCTTCTTAACTGAGACTTGCTCTTCCGTATCTTCGCTATAGCCCAAAAACCTTCCTCTTAATTTCCTAGTGCGCTGTCTCCACTTTGTGTCTACACTCCTCATGTATAAATAGCTGAAAACCTTTCGTGCCCATTGCTCCCCATCCATTAGCCTCAACCTATCCTCAAATTCTACCTTGCTCACCGCTTCCCTGCTCTCAAATGATGCCCATCCCATGTCTCCTTGTACTCCCTGGTTTGGCGTTTTGCAATGCGCCCCCAAAGCCAGTCTACCTACTCCGCGCTGTTTTATTTCTAGTTTCGCATGCACTTCGGATTTCATGCATAGCACTGCGTTTCCAAAAGTCAAGCCAGGCACCATGACCCCTTTCCAAATCTCTCTCACCACCTCATACCTGTTGTAATTCCAAAGTGCTCTATTTTTCATTACAGCTGCATTTCTGTTGCCCTTACCTATTATATACTTTTCATGGTCTCTGAGATATTCTGCACCATCACATATCCATACTCCTAGATACTTGTATTTACTAGCTCTCTCAACTGTAATATTCTGTATCTTCAGCCTCTCAACTTCATCCTCGTTAAAAATCATGACTGCCGATTTTTCGCTACTGAATTCTAAACCTAATTCCTCTCCTTCCCTACCACAGATGCTCATTAATTCCTGCAACTCTGTCCTGTTGTTAGCCATTAGTACAATATCATCCGCATACATCAATCCCGGTAAGGATTGCTGAATTTTTTGGCCTAGCTTACTGTAAGAAAGGTTGAACCCAAGCCCACTCTTCTCTAGTCTATCCTCCAATCCTCTCAGATACAACATAAACAGCAAAGGCGATAACGGGCACCCCTGCCTAAGGCCTCGTCTTATCTCTATTTTCCCTGTCGCCATTCCTTCCCATGTTATAATCACCTTGTTATCTTTGTAAATGTTCCTTAATAATGCTGTTAGTCCTTCATCTAGGTTTAAGTTCTCCATTATGTCCCACAGGTTTCTTTGGTTCACATTGTCATAGGCACCCTTGATATCCAGAAATGCCAGCCAGAGCTGTCTGTTTTCTTTTTGCGCTATTTCTATACACTGTGTTAGAGAAAATAAGTTGTCCTCCAACCTTCTTTGTTTTCGAAACCCGTTCTGTAACTCGCCCAGTATGCCCTCGCAATCTACCCATTCCTCCAGTCTGTTCTTTATAATCTGCATTACCAACCTGTAAATAACCGGTGTCACGGTTATAGGACGATAATTCCTAATATCAGACTTATCTCCCTTTCCTTTATATATCATACTCATCCTACTAAGCCTCCATTCATCTGGAATATTTCCTTTTGTTATCATGGTACTCACTACCTCCCTTAGTTTTGCCTTAGATTTAGGACCCAAATTCTTCACCAGCTTGATAGGGATACCATCTGTGCCTGTCGACGTGCCACTAGGGACTCTTCGTTGCGCCTTTTCCCATTCTCTTTGTCCAAAATCCGCGATGTCACAAACTGGACTGCTACTTCCTTCGGTTCTCCTATCTTCCACATGTACCCGTTCCCGAAATTTCTCCTCCATCACTGCTCCTATATATTGTATCGCATCATCTCCCTCTAATTGATCTCCCTGATGCGAGAGTATAAACCTCTGTCTAGCTTGCGTTGTTTCACAACACTCTGGACAGCTACCGCCATCTATGAGCGACGACGGCAACCAGAGTGTTGTGTCGACCACGAGTGTCGACATTCGTTTGGTACCGGACACGATCCTGGGGAAACTAGCCTTTAACAGCTCCGCTGTAAAAAAATGTTGGGTCATATGAGACACTATTTATTTATTTTTCATTGGTTCAAACCAATTTATACCGTTTGGTGGTGTAGGTTGAGAGACAAATGTTATTCTTGTTCATTTTAGCTCTGGCTGAGAAAATTTAAAAGGAGTAAATGTCCTACGGCGATCATCCAGATGACAGCCATCTGATAGCAACTATGGCGCCCCCTATAGGCCATGAAAGTTACAAATTCCCACCCCTGCCCGTTTCAATCTTCATGAGCATCGTTTCGCGATGCTGTCGTGTACCACTACTGTGTGATGCATGTTCAAGAACCGAGGCTAGCAGCCGTACCGCATTAGATAAATGTCTTATTTACAGTGTAATCCTCCGCCGCCCTAACACAGAGGGAGACCAACCTTACGGTGTCTAAACGGGAACGTCTAATTTGCTTTGTTCTGCCGGCTCTTCGACATTTAAGCCTCTTCAAATCGGCTATAACTGTATACTTTTCTCTGAAAAGTGAAAAAAAAAGATACAATACATTAGACAAAGCTGTTGTTTTTGTTTTCCTTTTAAAGAAAGCATAAGTTAGTATACCGCGTGACACTGTTAGCGCGGACAAGCGATGCATGAATGTATGCAGCAAACAACCTTCGTAAATGCTTGAGCGGTGTTCCCAGACAATTAATTTATTATGTCTGCCGCAGACACCGTTTATTTCCCGCGTTATATAGGCTGTGTGACTTTGGCTGTCCTCAACAAAACCATTACAGTGGTCGAAAGCACTCATCTGATGCACCAACCTAAATGGTAAATTTTAATGCATGCTAATACCCTTTCTGTGCAAGATAAGAAAAAGCGGCCACAGCATGGCCGTGCTGACATTAGGGACCTTTAGCAAACCGTTGCCGTGCTCCGCTTACCGCACCACCGGGGCCTTTGAAGCATGTTTTTTTGCGCGCGCCCCGCGGTCACGGTACGACCCGGGCGCGCTTGAAGGCATGCTTCAAAGGCTCCGCTAGTGCGATACACGGAGCACGGCAACCGTTTGCTAAAGGTTCCTATTGTCCCGCAGTGTATGTACATACGTACCGAAAGGTGCAGGGTAAGGGTGCTTGCCATGCTGTTGGTACCAGTTGGTACGCACGTCCTCAGTCTCGTAAGTTAGGGCGGTTAGATGACTGTCGTTCATCTTCTCGAAGACGCTCCAGAGTTCCTCGACAGGGCTCAAAAAGAGGGTGTCAGCGTCCACGTACAAGACCGCATCCTCGTTTGGTAGCATCTCCTGCAAGTAACGCCACGCTGAAATCGACATGAAATATCACAATGCACATGTCCTTTTTTTTCTTTCTGGGGGGGGGGGGGGGAGAGTATGATAGTGTTTTATGGATTATAGAGGTACCACCTAGAAGACAAGGGCGGCGTCTCTCCTCCCAACACCGTCACTAGTGGATCCAGGTAGCGCCCCCTGGTTTGCGCGACAATAGCACATAGTGACGCCAAGGTAGACGCGTCTCTCGTCGAGCTTCGGCGTGTTTGCCGCTTGGGGGCGTGTCAAGGATCCACCAACGATGACGTCATGCGCCAGTCTCATCTACTACGCGGTATCCCTTGCAGTCGGCAAAAGATGGAAAAGATGAGAGCTATTGACGCGGTATACTAAGCAATGGGGCCTGGAGCGCGGCTTCGACTGGTGTGCTCACCGTCCTATTCCTCCCCTCCGCATCAGAGAGGTCCCAAATGGACGGCCGCGAGTTAGGTCACGAGAGCCGGCGTCTAGTGCCTGTCGGACGAAGCGATCCTTTAGGTTGGCGGTATAAATGCTGGCGAAAAAAAGGCGAGCGGACTCAAGGACCGCTATCATCGCTGCACCCCATTGAGTGCTTGATTTTGGTTTCATTCAAAAGTCTGGCTGCGGAACGGCCTGCAGTGGAAGAATCGTCTATGTCTATAATGTCATCAGACGGAAATCGACAGTACACTTCCGATGATGCGGTCTAAAGCCACCTAATTAAACATATTCATTGACCGCGGTTACCATGCGTCAATTCATGGTTGCCAAAATGAAAAAAAAAAAAAGAATCGTCAGCGTCTGTAGATATAAAATAATGTTTATTCGCGCTATGATTACGAACGTCCGGAGTATTCTCAACACTAAAATTCATCAAAGCGTGAAAATTTCAAACACTCCTTAAACCACTTTTTGAGACAGTCTAGTTATGGCCATAACTGAATCTATGGACACTTAGCATAAAAAAAGGAAAGACGTTTACAATTCCCTGTAATAATGAATTAGAGCGCAGCTCTTGAGGAGGAGGAGGGGAGGGTACGGAAAGGATGGTATGCTTCTCCTCCTCCTGCGTACCCTCTCCTCCTGCCCTCTTTCTCCCCTCCTCCTTCCCCTCCTCCTCCTCTATCCTCCTCCTTCATCCTCTCATTCTCCTCCCCTCGTCCTCCCCTCCTACTCCTTCCCTCCCTCCCTCCTCCCTTGTGACCCCAGTGACCGTCGTGACGTCACTCGTGAAGGTCGTGACCTTCACGTGGCCTTTACTCGTGAAGGTCGTGACCTCCGTCGTAACCTTCACAAGTGACCTTCATGACGTCATTCGCGACGTCACTCGTGGCCCCCATGACGCCAATCGTGAACCTCGTGACGTCACGTGGGACGTCTATGTGGGAAACGTCCCAGAATGCAACGCGCGGTTACGCCGACGGCGACGCCGCTCAAGCCGGAAGCGGGCTCCCAGGAGCTGAGGTCTAAGAAAACAAAAAACATTGCATTCATACGTGGCTGGTTTTCCTTTTAAAATTTGTATCAATGTTCGATCACCGCGGAACTATCACAAACATAGAAGTTTGGGCTAGTTGGTATTTCATGATTAAACATTAGAACAGCGCAAGGACACGGACAAGAACAAGAACGTAGACGAACAAGGCGCTGACTTACAAATAAAGTTTATTCGTGCTAACATCAAGTATAAATACTGTAACGTCATGACAAACAAACAAAGATAAAATACATATCTTGGACGCCGCGTGCTTCCTAATCACCGTTATGCGCTGTCACCGTGTGTCTAAAGAGGAACATTCCTTATCGGATAAAGATAGTGAAGAAGTGCTGACACAGTTTTCCCCCGATTTTCCAACTTCCCGTGCCTCAATAATTTCTCGAGTGAGTCTGTCTTTACTTTTCCTAATCACTTCACACTTGCCGAAGACGGGAGTGCAGCAGTAGTCATGGCAATGCAGGCCAAGGTGACCTGACACAGCTCTAAAAGCGTTATACTTATGTTCTCGCAAGCGATCATTGAGGCAACGCCCCGTTTGCCCGACGTATCTCCTGCCGCACGAGAGAGGAATCGAGTACACAGCTCCCTCCAAACAAAGTTCACGAATCGGTCATGGTGCTTTTTAGTGCAACCCTGCTTTTCTTTAGAACAGAAGTTCACTTTTCTGCACACTTTTCTGTCCTTGCGTTTTTTTTTAATTTTTAATCACAAACACCAGAGGGTACCGTCGGACAAGGAGAGGCCCTTCTCCATAAAGCACCTGGATTAAGGCGTTTTTTTTACAAGTACCGCCAACCATTGTTGTGGAAACGCGAGAGACATGTGCCATGAGCGGGTGCTCCGCCGCCTATCGACCCCCTTCCCAGGGACGATCCTTTAATGCTCCGCCGCCATTTGCTTCCAAGGGCTGTTCGATACACGGGTCTCGTGCACTGTCGCATTTGACTCTACTTGCAAGACGAACACAGGCAAATCGAGGGGCTTTACTTGATGATGATGATGATAATGATGATCCTGTGACTGTTCTCTCTTTAACGGGCGGGTTCGAATATTCGTGCCCTAGTTAAAATAAAAAATAAAAACAACCTAAAGAGAAAAAAATAACATCACCCCTTGTTTTCAAATATTCTCACGAATAACAGATTATGAGGCGGCGAATAACAGGGCAAAATAAAGTTTAATGGGAGTACCTTGTGCAAAACGAAATAGAAGGTTAATGTCGCAGGTGTCAATATCGGCGAAACAGCAGGATCGAGCACTGGCATGAGACTGCCTCAGGCTCGTCACGCGGAGCCCCATTTGTACATGCGTGGGCTTCTGGAACAATCGGTGTAGAATATTCGGCGCGTAGAACATTCGGATCTCGAACAAGCTACAGGGTTCTTGAGTTTACGAGAACGCGACATTTACAGAAATAACAAAAATGTGCATATCTTGTGCCACCATTCGTCAAGTCTAGCCTTCGGCCTGGGCATACACTGCAGACACGAGTGAGTGTCCTGCCTAGCTGTTTCTGATGGGGCTGAGCTGGCCATGTTTGAGTTTCTACCTCACATTCCGCCTACTCCGCATGTGGACGCATTGCACGCGTGTCTGACTTCAACAGGAAGCCGAGTGCCTCCGCTAGCCTCCTCCTGGCATGGGACTGGTGATGTCTCGCCGGAGGTGGCACGATGGCACTCGCAGAATAGCACCAGCTGCTGTACTGTCTCGGCTCCCTTTCCGCATATAACTTTGCGGTTCTAGCGTAGATATAACTTTGCCGTCAGCGATTTGGGTGTTCCTGCGTCTGCAGGGCCTCCTCTCGAACTTCGAACAGCAAACGACTGTCCAAGCTGTTCTCATATATTCGTCATAAATGCCAACTAGAGGGCTTCTTTTTCACGCACTCTCTTCGCACTTCCCCCTCCCACTTCTCTCCCGTGAGTGCATTCACAGGTTCCGCTAAAAAGCCGAATTTCTTCTCAAATAGTTACAGCCGCCTCTAGCATCGTGTTTGCACTCCCGTCTTGCGTGTGTAGATTAATAACCTTCTGACCCATCGACACCAGCCCATGTGCCGTAGTCGTCTGCCGTAGCCTTCCTTAGTGACCCCCTCCCTTGCCTCAAAGCTCGACCGTCCCAGAAACCCTGGACGGCCTCGTTGATCACATTGCCATGGCAGGCCAGGGCTTGTCGCACTACTTCTCGTTGTCTACTTTCCGGGATGTCGCGAACTCCACAAGGAATGCAAATAACTGCATTGGGAAACGTCAGCTGCGACAGCATCACTGTCTTCCGCACCTTCCGTGCCTCGAGGAACCTGTTGCAGCTCCAAAGACCGCGTTCGCGAAGGATATTGTCCCCTCGGAGAGCTGACTGGCGGAGGTGTGCGTGGTGCTCTTGAAGTATTCCAGAGTGTAGGCCATAGGTATCCCTAAGTATTTCTGGGAGTTCTGAATCGGCACAACCTCGCTACCAAACTAGGAACTATCATGCTGTCTCTTCAGGTCCAGCGAACTGTACCATTGCTGATTGCTTTGCATTAAAACTTAAATGTAGCTTTGTAGCCTCCTCAGTACACACGTCCAGTAGCCGCTGCATATCTTCTGTCGTCTCAGCCATTAGCACAATGTCGTCGGCGTGAGACCTGGCGGCAGCCATTCCACCTCTTGGCCACTTTCTATGTGGTTCAGAGAGAAGCCCGCTGTCGACTGTATTAGCTTTTCATCTGTCCGGGCTACGTAGAGCAAGGATAAATGTAATGAGAGTGGGAATCCCTGTCGGAAGCCATTTGTCACTGCCAGCTCTTCTAACTCCACCTCTGCAAGGTCCTCACCATGTTGCCCGAATAGAGAGATCGGATGATGGAAACATCCTGATGTGACAGCCATAGCTGTTCTAAGCAATGTGCGAGCACTGAGTGTGGTACACTATCATACGTTTTGGCGACGTCCAGAAAGTTGCACTTCTGCCGTCGGTTTTAGTTTCGGGCGACCCTGGGCAATCACATTGTGTGATTGTGACAAGGTTATCTCAAGTCGAGCTTTCCCGTCGAAAGCCTTCCTGCAGCTCGGAAAGGACGCTACTGTCCTCCGCCTATGCTACCATCCGCCCCTTGAGAATATATGCAAATATTCTGATACTGCACTTGTGACAGTGAGAGGCCGATAGCTGCGTTGATGATTTCTGTCGCTTCCTTTCATCGGGATCAGCATCACTTGGCCGAGTCTCCAGACTTCGGGTATAGGTTTTTCCACCCAGGGGATGTCGTTCAGGATGGACGCTAGTTGCTCTCTGGCATTCCTTCCCAAAGCCTTGAGGACAGCGGCCGGAATATGAATCCGCCACTGGGAAATGTTTGTCTTTAGAAGAGTCATTGCGCGCAGCTACGCTTACTTTGCCA
Organism: Ixodes scapularis; assembly: GCF_016920785.2. Classification (NCBI taxonomy): domain Eukaryota; kingdom Metazoa; phylum Arthropoda; class Arachnida; order Ixodida; family Ixodidae; genus Ixodes; species Ixodes scapularis. Next base: position 45,100,090 of record NW_024609838.1, on the reverse strand, counting down.
ATTTCCAACGAGTTGGGGTCACATGGAAACTCAGTAGCCTCTTGATCTTCGGCATTGATCGTGTGCGCGGGGGAGAAGATATCTTTCAAATATGCCGTTAGGTGCGAGCCCAGGTCGTCCACTTCCATCCAGCCCTGTGCACTAATCCAGGATAGATGGAGTCTGCCCTCGGCCCTCCAGTGTGCCCATGTAGTTTCGAAACTTTCTCTCTGCATATTTTCAGCTGCAGCAAATGTCTTCGACTGTACTCTAATGCCGTTAGCATTTTGTTCTGGGTCGGATGCCTGGTGTATCGTGTCCGTGCTTGGTACGGTTCCCTTTTGGTTGTGGTTGTCTGCTCATGGTCTCCGTGGAAAGAGTGGCGATGCTCCCTATTAGCGGCTTGTCTGGCATGGATGGCTGCTTTGACTTCCGCGTCCAACCAACGCTTTCTTCTTCTCCTGCCGCTGGTGCGTACTTTGGAATGTCACTTCACATTAAGGAGCAGTCACACTCTAAGAGAAAATGGAGGAGCAACGGCGCGTCTTCCTCCCTTCTACCGACGCGCCCCCAAGCGGACACGAGAAGAAGGGAGGAACGAGACGTTTTTCTCCTTCTCTAGGCAGACAGGAGAAAGCTTTCGCCCTCCCGACTCATGTTCTTTCGGTTTCGTTTTTCGAGCACGTCGCGTAGTTATTTAATAAATGTTGCTGAGTTGACTGAGCTTCAGCGGCAGCGAAGGCCGCCTGTAGTTCCGCCTTCCATTCCAAACGTGCAGAACATTTGGGCTGCATTGACGTTTTTACCACTAATTTTATCAAACGAGCAAACGAAGCCGCTAGAAACAGCTAAGTTCCGGAGCAGTGCCAGCAGCGCTACGTACACTGGGTAAGATGGCCGTTTCCGGATTGCGGGACCCACGCGGAACTGCAGTAGCGGAACCACGCGGAGCTGTGTCGACGTTTTCGACGTTATGGAAATCGCAGGAACTGCGTCCAAGACAAGCAGGTTTTGCTGCCGGCTGCCCGGGTGCCTTTCGAGCTGAGTTCGGTTCTGTTTTCCCATGCCGACAGCCAACCGGCAATCAACGCGGTTCTTTATTTCTGCGTATCAGCAACATAGGAGCAACATCGTGATGGCAGTGTTGTGCATTGTGAACAGAAGACTCGAAGCATCGCCGATGTGACGGTGTGTTCGCGTATCAGTGGTGTAACAACGAGATGAGTGGACGTAAACTGCCGGGCGTTGATGCCGCTGGTCGGGCCGTGATCGGAGAGGGTGGGGTGTCGGATGTTGACATTCCCCTTTGCATAAGAGAGTTTAAGACCGTTTGAGGGATTAGGTGCAGTCGATCGACGTGCGGATAGTCATGTTGGAACGCTGGTCTGAACAGTAAGCTCCTATCGTACAGTGGCCAATATGACTGTAGGTTGTCTCCTCCCCGAGAGCGATTGCGCTCTGGGGAAAGAAATGAACCGTACGAAATTATGAAGGAAAGTACGTATATTTGCAATGTGTAATTTTAGCACTAAAAACGATATTATACGGTTCCCGGAGGAACTGTCCGCCAAGTGGCGCGCTGGGATGAGCGCTAGAAGTTTTTGAGCTCGACACGGCGCAGCTCCGTACACTTAACATCTGCCGCAAGTCGCGGCTTTGACTGCATTCAAGTTGATCGAAAAGTGATTTCGCTCCCCGTGAAGCGTCACTTCCACCCGAGTGAATATCCGCTTTAGAGAGATGAATTCAAGACGGCAACTGCAGCCATGCGCGAACAGCACAAATAGAAAAACAAACACTACAATCGAAATACTGGCTACTATGTGCCGTGCGGGGAAACGAACTCATGGCTTGGAACCGAAATGGAGCCGATTGATTTGTTGGCTTCCAAATAATTACGGCTTGATCGAGCATTTTCTTTTTTTAAAAGATTTATCCCCTGAGCCATTCAAAATACTCTCGGAGGTATGACATTATGGAAATAAATCAACATGCCGGGAATATATTTTATTGCTTATTCAGTCACCGAGAAATTCCGTACGTTCAAAACGACCAGTAAGAAAGACGGAAACGCAGAGCTCGGGTGTAGTGATCGGGTTAGTGGGCCGTTGTATTGATGTTTGTATATGCCATGTATGGTGTATGCGCTCAGTGTGTGTTCAGCTGATGTTTGTAGTATGCGTAATGTGTCTACATGTGTGTATAATAGAGGAGCCCGATGCGCAATCGTGGCGTGAGGAAATCAAATTATTTTTTGTAGAATGTGAATTGGGCGGTACCCAGCGCTACCTAGCCTAGCTACTTGCAATTACTCTGCTTGCTACCATCTGGTGGAAAGCGATTTTACCTTCTTTCACACTACGCCATAAACAGCGGCTTCGAGTTTGTTCTTTGAGAGCGGCTTTTGGTTTCGCGAATTGTTTTGCCCTTCCTTCCTCCGTGAAGTGCGGTTGACGAAGGAATTGTGACTCAAGAAATAGCAAAGGTAAGACGTAAAGTGCGCGAAGTAACAGGGTATCGGTTGCCTCCGTTTAACGTCGCAGTACTGACGACGAGAATACTGAATAACTGCTTTTGAAACGCAAGTTTCTCTACCTGCGGCGGGAATCTCGCTTCGGAAATAAACACAGTTCGAGGAAAGCTCGTGTTACGCTTTTATTTACTGCTCCTCTCGTCCCGTACAAGAGATGTAGCCTCCTCGTTAAGCTTGATTGAGCTCGGTTTGCTCGATAAGGGGCCGCCATAATTAGATGCAGGCGACGAAGAAACTTTGCTCCCCTGCTTCAGGGACGAAAGTTTCTCCCTTTCTAGAGGGGCATGGGTTACAAGACCGTTCCTCCCCTTAGGGAGGACTATCGATACCCTTTTTTCTAGGAGTGCATGTAACGTGTGTAACCTGTAGCGACTCCCCTTTTATCACTTTTTTCAAATAGTTCCACCACTTTTACCATCTGTGATCTGTGTGTGTGTAACGTGTGTGTTTTACCATCTGTGAGATGGCAATGCGTAAAACCTGCTGAACTCACTCTCGTACTTTTTCAAGTTGCCCTGGTGAACATCAACTGAAACTGGTTGTGGTCGCTGCTTATGTTATGTTTACTACCCTCGTGTATGCCCGTGCTTTCAGCTCGTGCATATAGATTTCATACTTTAAGCTCCTTCTTTTAATCTAGCACCTTCATCACTGCGATTGCAAAAGCGGAGCAGGACAGAACGGAGAAAGTAGCGTCAGTTGGGAGCAACAATCAGGATGGCCTCCCTCATACCTCCAAGTATTTGCTAAGCCTACTTCTTCACGGGCTTCAATCTCCGTTTCTGTGAGCCCCTACTGGTATGGCAGTTCCGATCTGCGCCACCATAAGATGTCCGCGCAAAATATTATTTTAAATTCACCCGCTTACCCCTTTTGAAGTGCCCGCAATTTAAATTATTTCGGGACCGCACTGCAACCGAGAGACACGTTCAATTTTTCTCTTGAGACTACAGCGCCATCCATTCGTCCGATAGCGCCCTCTGGTGTCTGTCATAGTGCTGAGGTAATTGATCTTTCATACCGATTTTAATAGAAAAGTCGGCCACGCATGAATGCAATATTTCATTTTCTACGGTGCTTAAAGCCCATGAGTTAGGGCCATAAATAGACCATCGAAACAGAGAGATTCTGTAAATAACAGTGAGAGCGCAGGCGAGCTCAACGTTACTGAAACAAGGTCAGTTTCGCAGCTCCCTATTCTCTCCTGAACAGGCGAGTGGCCCAGGTGGACGCCACCGAGCCCACGTCGCAGGCAGAGCTGTGAAACTGAGCTTGCTCCAGTAACGTTGGGCGAGCTGGTATAGCATTACCTTTAAATTTCCCGAGACTAGGGCGAAAAAACTAAGAAGCATCAAAACGTGGAAGAGAAGGGCGTTCCTAATCACTTTGCCTTTTTCTTCCACGTTTTGATGCTTCTTAGTTTTGTCGCCCGTCTCGGGTAATTTAAAGAAATGAGTATCTGTGTCGTCTTTTTTTTTTAATTTTATCTCGGCTGAGGGTTTAAATTTTTATGTTTCCTAACCAGCTCGTCTGCGTACTTTCGCATCTTGTTTTAATGCCCCTATAAAGGCGCCGTCACACTGATTACACATCCCACAAAAACACAAAGTTTGCTGCAGACAATAAGTTATCTTCAAAAACGCCACAAGCAAGTTCAAACCATATTTGCTTCGATGATGTCTGAAGACAGTCCCCTACAAGAAAGAAACATACCGCAGACAGTACATGCAGTCTATCTTTTGTAAGATGTTTTTTTCAGTGGAACCACGGCGCTGGCCGACCTACGTTCACGCCGGGGCGACTCTAAAGTCATGAGGGTGGCCCCGGTATGTTAACCTGCTAAACAAGAGGTTGAAATAAACCTATTTATCCCTGCGAGAGCCCCCGTTGAAGCACCAATCTCTAGCGCCCGTGAGGACCTACCTAGACCTAGCGAAGAGTTGGAACAGGCCAGCCGCGTTCCAATCCTTTCTAGCGGCCTGACTCCCACTCCAAAGCGCAACATGACCCTCCCAGCTCACAGATCATTTAAAAAAGCATAGAACATTGAGGAGGCACTAGAACAAGATGATTGGTACAGTCTACGTCTTCTTCCCTCTCCTATTGTAGTTATGTGTTTACCTGTGCACGAACTCTGACACGTCGGGAGACCCCAAAAAAACGTGCCCCAGCATTCTGCCCATATTGGAAGCCGACCGAAAATGTTTTATAAATTTAAGGCAGGTCACATATTCGAAAAAGCAAGCAAAATATTGGGTCGTGACGGGTTGTCGTGAATGGAGATTGAGTAATCTAAACCATAATAGTTCGTAATGGGATCCCCAGATGCTTTGCGCTGCACAACGCCGCTAGGAGCGCTCTGATTCTACAAGACGTCTATTGTCACAATGCGGCAGTCGGATGCATCGATTAGCATGCCGGTGGCACCCTATGCGGCATTTGGAACTTTCCTCTTCCCCTAAACTAGGCCAGCTCATATTGCAGCCGAATGTACATCGCACTGGTAATCACCACCCTTCGTGTAAAAAAAATAATAAAGCGGCGATTATGATAATCACTTAGGTTAGATGGCCTCTAAGGACAGTTGACGTGCAAAAAAGAAATGTATGCCCATGGGAGTTACTTTTCTTAGCCCGTTTTTGCCGGTAGAGGGCATCGGAACCTCATCACGAGAACGTACTGGGACACAAAGTATGCACCGACCGGAAGGAAGAGTCTCTGCGTAGAGCAGGGCACGAACAGTTTCTTCCACGTTTCGAAGTCCTTCTTGGGGAACATGACCAAGCGCAGATCGTAGGTGATCCGGTTCAAGGCACTCGCTGGCCACTGCATGATCTGGACGATCAGATTAACGCAAAATTACTCTGCGTAAAAACCATTTTCATAGCAAACGAGTCCGTGCTCTAGTCTTTGAGGTATTAGGGAACTTTCGGTACACAAAAAGAATGAACAGAGTCCACCTTAACACCGCTGCTTGAAATGTCGATGAAACGTTTAACCACCGATTTTCCAGGTGAACGCTAAAAGAACAAAGAGGCTCGAGGGCTGCTGAAATTTTTTAAATATTGTAAACTAACTAGTCTCCTCTAAGCCGTTAAATTGTACAGCCGAAGGCCCTCGTTAAATCTCCAACTTTGTTGTCCGTGTCGCTTTTTTACTTTCTAGCACTAGTGGCATAAGCATGCTCGACAGGTTTGCAGAGAAGGAGCGACCGGAAGTCGCTTAGCACTCAAGCGGTGGTTTGTGTTTGCAAACAGTAAAATGGTCCACATGCAGGCCACAGTGTAAGACGAGGGTTGAATCGGAACAAGGTCACAAAACCCGAAATTCCAATTGGGCTTTGCGCATATCCCAGCGAGGTGCTGTCGGGTTCAAGCTCCCAGAGTCGTGTATTAGGATAGTTTGGCCTTTCATTGGGTGTGAAGAGGCGAGCATCTCGTGGCCAACTACAGGCCGCAAAGCACACCTTAGTGGCCGTCGTGCGCTCTAAAAATGCGACTCGACTATTCTAAGCCGTTTTAGCGTCGCTACAGTAACATGGTGTAACTCTTGGTGACTGAAAACTTGGCGCGTGTGAGGTTTTCGTCACGTCCATATTCAACAGTACAATAAACGAACGTGAGCTTCAAACCAGAGAAAACTGCGCAGTTGCAATAATTTCTACTGCGAGATTGAACGCTTCTATTTCACGCATTAAATGTCGCTTTGAATATTGCGACGTCGAGGTCTGCTGATTGGTCGACGCTGTGTCGCACTTTTAGTTTACGCTCTAACCGCGGAGTGAATATTCGGCGCTGGCGGCGGCCTTTGCTCCGCCCATTGGCGAAACTCTCCCAATAAACGGCTCTGGGGGCTCGTTGCGCAGGCGCGGTCGCGCGCCGGCTTTGAAAACGTGTGCGCGAATGAGGACAGTTCCTCGAAGTCTTGCCGTGCTGCGTCATCTCACGGCATTTATCATAAGTGGAAACGAACTTTTGATACACTTGCTCCGTGGCGAGGCGGAGCCGTTCAAATGCCTGACCCGTCTTTTACAGTGCTGCAGACTGTCCACAACAGAGAAGTAAACAAAGGAGGTCAAACACATGACCTATTCTGGTCTTGTGTTGAAATGACATTATTGCAGCATTAGTGAGTGTCAACCTGCGAGGGACGTTCTTTTCTAATCCGTGAAATTTAAACGACGCAAAAAAATAAAATCCAGCATTGAGAGGAAAACGTACGAAATCAGCTAGATATGGGAACTGAAATTGGGCCACCGGCCTCAGTCTGGTTCATAAACAGCCAGAATAGGGTTCACACACTCCACTTGTAGGTTTGTTTGCTTTTTGTTGCAGGGAACATTCTGACCACACGCAAAAGATGCGACTATAATAATCCGGTGTTTGATTTACAACTCTTGGTCAATAATGATGAAGTTTATGAGTTTTTATTCAATGGAAGCTGAACCGTCTTTTTGAAAAAAAAAACAAGTTAGAGGTAAATCATAAAGTATTTTTATCCTGTGATTCTGAATATTAGGCTCGTTTTTTTCCGAAAGATGCAACTAAACGGGAGAATGCAAAAAAAAAAAAAAAAAATCTGACCAGTCGTTACGTTTTACCCAGATCTTTCGGCCCCCAAGCGCGTGTCTTCTATTTTCGGCAGCGCGTGCAATTGCAAGCTTGCCAAGTATTCGCCTCGATATTCGATTGGCGCGACTGTGGTGAACAGCAGAACCACTCTTTGTTTTTCTATTACTTGGTGAAAACTCTAATGATACGGCATAGCATCCGCTATATACTCACAAAGCCTGGCAGTTCGATGACGGAGCCGTAAAGTGCCCGGTCGCAGATTTGGAGCGTGAGGACCAGGTAGCAAAGAGCATCTCTAGGGGAACCTGGACGCCAGCGCACAGCTTTTGCAGCGGCGAGGACCGGAAACATGGTTTTTAAACCCGACGAGAAAAGAAACGGTATCGTGAGCAAAGCGAGGAGCACCAGCGGACATTCCATCGCTCGAGAGCACTGTGTTTCGGCGTCTCGCCGCAGCGAGGCGCCCGTCACGTCGCTCTCCTAGAGTGCCTTCATACACACGCGCGCTCAGACATGTAGGCACCCTACGCTCTCCTAGGGTCCCTACATGTCTGTCTGTCTCAGGGTGAAGACATCTATTGTTGCCCTGAATGTGCCAGCGCGTGACGCTCTGGCGCTCTCGGTGCGTGACTTGAGCGGTAAAATGGCGTCTATGCATTAGCCAAAGCTAAGCGCTCGAGCTGAGTAACACCGGATGGCGCGCACTTCAAAATGCATAAAGAAACGATTGGGCGAAAAGATATCTGAGCTGTCACTACTGAACCAAGAGCGCGCGTGTATATGAAGGCACTCTAGGCTCTCCTCTCCTCCGTTGTCTGCCGCTCCAGGCTTTGTAAGTATAGACGAGGCTATGGCTGGGGACGCGGGGCCGAAGATATTGTTAGGTGCCAATGCAGCGCACGCGCTCTACAATCAACTGCTAAGAGCTCGTGCTCTGTACCCTGGCCCGTGCTCTGTGCCGTTCGTGTGGATGCTTTGTCACCACCAGAATTTTGGATAGAGGGAATCGTTACGTGCCTTATAGGGAGTATTCACTGGTGGCCATAGTTGTGTGCGCGACTGCTGAGTGCGTGCTGGTGGCGAGCTTTTACGGTTCTCTTGCAACGTGCATTCCGCACCCTCAAAAGTGTCGGTCTTAGCAGCCAATTAGTGTGGGCTCGTTCTGAGCATGCGCTCTGGACAGCACGCAGGAATATGGCGTCCAGTGAATACTTCTTATCGACAATCATGAACACAAAGTTGCATGCATGGCGCCCCATTGGTAACCCAAGCGTGCACGCTTGTTCAGTGTGCGTGTAAACATAACCTCGACAACCTTGCAATTGTAAGCACTTTTTCGCAGGAGCAGATACATGCTGGAGGTCAGGCGACCTTCCGTATCGTCTATTATCAAGAGCACGCTTCCCTTCAATTGAATCTGGGTATCGAGGCAAATATTCATCCACACTGACCCCAGTCGTCACTTATTTTTCTTACCTTTTGTTTGAAAATAGCAAGAGTGCGCGTGCATAACTTCGATAGATGCTGAAGATGCGGAACAGCGTATATTATAAAAACTCCGAATGTGACGTCACGCTCCGAAAAATGGGGGCCTCAGCGGTATACTTTTAAAACGATTTTCTGCAGCCTCCCTGCATCAAATTGAAAACTAATCTGGATACTCGTGATCCTGGAGGTCAAGTGAAGACGATTTAAGCGCTTTTCCTCGAATAAAGAACCGCTTCAGTTCTCGTTCAGATGCATTGACTGCACCTTTCACATTCAAAAAGATGCTGAAATTTCAGATTATAGCTCGAGTGATACACAAGAGTCGTTTTTTCGCCAAACGTCTACTACGTATAATTTCGGCCTGGTTGCTGGCTTTTCTCGTAACTAGCCTGGATTAGTTTTCCGGTGATTTGTAGCGACTAAGCCGTAGGGTACGTTTTATTTTATTTTTTAACCGCAGCATTGCTAGTACATTATACAAGAAGACACTGTGTTCGTTACAGACATATCAATTGCACGATCTCGCAGCCTATAGGGAGTATTCACAAGCGGCCATAGCTGTATGCCCAAATGCTGAACTCGTGCTGATGGCGAGCTTCCACAGTTCTTTTGCAACGTGCATTCCGCACCATCAAGAGTGCCGGTCTTAGCAGCCTATTGATGTGAGCTTGTTCTGAGCATGCGCTATAAACAGCACCCACAAATATGGCGTCCAGTGAATACTCCCCATAGGAGGTATTCACTGGACGCCATATTTGAGGGTGATGTTTAGAGCGCATGCTCAGAACGAGCTCCCATTAATAGCCTGTTAAGACCGGCAACCTTGATGGTGCTAAATGCACGCTCCAAAAGGACTGCGGAAGCTCGCCGTCAGCACGCGCTCAGCAGCAGCGCACACGGATATGGCCGCCAGTGAATACTCCCTATAGACCGATCTCACCAGCCACAGAGCCGTATATGTAGAGAGTTTGACCATTCGTTGGGAGGCATAGGAGACAAATGAGGGGGCGCCATTAGGCCGAAAGCGGGCTGGGCGTGTTCCAGGGCGTCTTCAGAAATTCGAATGTGACCAACCAGATGCCCTAAATAATACCCTGGCGGTGGTCGCGAGAAACAAACCTGATAACTGCAGTGGAATAACTCTCGATGGCTGAAAATATGGTTCACGTGATATTTCAATCACGTTCATCCGATATGATTGTGGAAGAGTGCGACTAGCGGAACGATCGACATAATCCGTACGCCAAGTGTCGAGGGCCGGGAATCTGGTGTCCGAGCGGTTGCACTCTGTCCGCGCAAAACAGAGTTGAGTGGCGCATTCGTTTCTTACATCTTTCTGCATGATCATGATCAAAACAACACGTGCACCCTATTTTCAACCACGAAGAGTTACTACACCTCACTCTTACGCGGCTATTAGCACCATTTAGTAAAACATATAAAATAGCGCAACAGAAAGACGAGGACAAGAAGTATACAGGACCTTGTCTTTCAGTTGCGCTATTTTATATGTTTTACTAAGATGAACCAACTAGCCTAACAACGTACCTTAATAATACCATATACGAACATACACCTTTGATCAGAACTGTTTCTCGCTACCACCGCAAGGGGATTCTTTTCGGCTTCTGGTTGGTCAAGAGAGCATGCCATGCCCTCTTTCCGAGTCTGCCGCATGCCCTGGCTCTGCCCGCGCCTCCCATTGACCAAACTCTTTACATATACAGTACAACCGCGCAGTACAACCGCTAGCCTGGGGTCTTTAACGTGCACCACGCAGTAGTGATACACGACCGCACGCCGGTACGATGCTCATCCAGATCGAAACGGGCAGGGGTGGGGATTGAGCCCAGGATCCCTGGGTTCTGCAGCGCGAGCTTTCGCTCCACGTGCTCCGAGCTGGTGTGCGCTAGCCCACTCGGCCACCGATCCCCCTTAAGCCCAGTTCGCCACGCAGTTCATCGCACAGCCACCTTACCACGTATTTCGAGAGGCGATAGTGTTGTTGAAAATCAACGTCGTCTATGTCAAACACAGTGGCGTGGCTTAAGTACCTACACCGACGGCGAAACACGCACAAAAACGCTGCCATTTTGGACGCTTCTCCCTCATCTCGCGCCCAACTCGCCCAAACTCGCCTAGGTCGGAGCCGGCAAGCTTTTCCTATCCGCGGCGGCTTTTGTCACGTCAGAATGACGTCACAGCATCTTGCCGCGAGTTCCGAATATGCCACTGTCCGACCGCCTCAAACCCTCCGTTCTGACGTCACGATCTAGGGAGTGACGGCGCGTGTCGTCATGCACGGCGATAACCAATCGCGGCGAGCGGCGAGTTCGGTGGAGAACTCGCCTTGATCTCTCCGAGCCGAGCTTAGCCCCCCTGTACTCTTTCTGCACGCCCAACATCCCAGCTGACGGTCTGCGCGGGGAGAGCACGACGCGGCACGAACTGTCTCATGCGCTCGCGCCCGCCTCTTATGAACTACCACAGCCGCCTACATCCTGAAACTAGAGTTATGGCGGCGTCAAGCAGACGTAGAATCGAGAGCGAGGTCTGTTTATTATCTGCGGAGACGCCTCAAGCGCGTTCGAAACATGTATGTTTTGAACATGCTTTGAAAACATTTTTAGGCAGTTTTTTCAACATCGTTATACAAGACAGGAACACTACTCAGACAGTGTCTGCGGACTGTTTCCCTTGTGATGTTTCAGCAGTGGACCGCGGGTTTACGGTGCACAAAACTACGCCGGGCGACGCTGTAGTTACCCTGTCTTGAAGGCGCTTGATGTTCTCAACATCGGCGTACAGAATAAATCTGAGTGGAACCCTCGAAAATGCGACGGCTGACTTGAGATTGGCCATGGTGATTTCCAAGCCGTCCGCACACGTCACCACCACCATCGTCAGAGGTACCCTGCGTTGGTATTAAAGTATGTGTGTGTATTAATAGAGTAGATCCACCAAACTGATAAGGATTTCCCAATTTCCGTAGACGCTGATTTAAACTGTTTTGTTTACTGGCGGTTGCACCTACCTTTCCTGTGTTACCTGAGGTAGCATGGTCGGGCTCTCGTCGTGAGAGCACCTGCAGCCGGTACCAGGCACCCCGTTGGACCACAGACTTGCGAGTAGAACCAGACACCCGACGAGGAAGAGCGCGGCCAAGGAGCATCGAAGCCAGAATGGTGCGCCGGGCATGTTTCTCTAAGTTACGCAGGACACTCAAAACCTCACTTGCTGTTTAACCTCAGCGTGGTTTCCCAACTTGTCACCTAACCTAACTGAAATAAAGCGTTGCACGCCACCGAGACGCCAGGATCCAGCTTTTGTCTTGCGGAGAAACTGGAGAAAAGAAGAAGAAAAAAACATATCCGGACGATTTCGAGGTAATATTCGAAACGGGGACATTTTATTTTTACTTTTATGACACGTATTGTAGAGCGATATTTCTTTAACAAAATAAATTGTTGCCGAAATTGCCGCAGAGGTTTAGTTCACATAGGTCGCATTTTGCACCGTCTTGTATTGCGTCAGTGTTTATTTATGAAACTGCTCAGAAACTGCTGTGGAAATTCCATTAATAAGTTTCGCCGGCGCTGCTGTGCCAATCATCTTATGATGGTACAAACTGAGCGAGAGGAGGAGATAAGAGTGCGCGAGTGACCTCAGAGCGCAGAGTTCTGGTTTGAATGATTACGAAGACGGAAAGCTAGCTGTCTTTATCTCTACTTACTATGAGAATGCGTTCGAACGTCGAACGCTCCCGTTCAGCGTTCCGTGTTTGAGTACGAACGAGTTCGAACACTGAATAGAGAAAAAGGCAGCTAGCTTTCCGCCTACCCACTAATCGTTCGAACCAGAGCGCTGAGGTCTAACGTCTTCGCGCGCTCTCATTTCCTTCCTTCCCTCGTTTTCTACCCGTATTGTCGCTCGACAGCCGATAAGATGGCATCGCAAGCTGAGGGGAACACCGTAGAACATAATCACAAAGTGAGAAAGAGAGATGTGCTGCACTGGCATATCATTGAGATGGTATATGTAGTAAATAGTGTGACGCTGGCACAACGGAAGGCCTTTTGTTTCTTGTAGGGTTCCGCAGCAGTGGATTGCGTACGGACCACAGATGCACGCGTGACACATCGCATTGTAATGTACTGCAATCTTCTGGGGACCGTATTTTAGAGCGCAGCTCTTAGGCTCCCGATTCCGGCTCGAGCGGCGTCGCCGTCGCCGTCGGTGTCGGCGTAACCGTGAGGTGACGTAATCCTCCCCTGAGGTCACCTGACCCCCGTGACGTGACGGGAATCACGGGAGAGGAGGACACAAGGGGAGGAGGTTGAAGGATGAGGGGAGGAGGAGGAGGAGGAGGTGAACTAGGAGGAGGGGAGGAGAAGTAGCAGGCAGGATGAGGAGGTGAGAAGGAGGGGTATACCGTCCTCTCAGTAACCTTCCAACCTCCTCCGCAAGGGCTGCGCTCTAATTTGGCGTTACAGGGAGTTGTAAACGGCATTAATTTTTGTAAACAACTTATTATCATCGGACGAAAGGAGCAACTAGGAACTTTCAACAGATGATGCTATGTCTTTTACAAAAATTAAAAATACAATACTGCCCACAACCGATCCCCGAGCAAAACCAGACGTTGAAATAAAGCTGTGAGAGAAGCTGTCCACATCCCAAACGGTGTTTGTGGAAATAAGAATTAGGTCTTAAGCCAATTATATAACTCTGGACAAACACCATTTAAGAATATGATGAATATGAGAGGAATAAGAAACACCAAAAGCTTTGTACATATAAAAAAAGATGTATTCCATCAACTTCTCGCCGATTCGTTACAAATAGAGCGCAATAATCCAAATGTACGAAGGATGGTCTCCACAAAAGGTCTACTCAGGAATTTATGCTGTAAAAGACAAAAAAAAAAAACGCGTATAAACGGCGATTTCAAAAAACGTTAGCAAACCCACAAATCAAAAACAAGGAGCAGGTACGTTTATCTTCAAAGTCCTATATGTCCCGCAATGTACTATGTAGTGAGAGGAAACCTGTTAAAACGGAGACAAGAGGAGAGATGTGTCAGCACTCCTTCCAATGTTATCCAAAAAAGAACTAGATTACTTAGCCGTACAATAAGTTTTACGGTTTAGCTTCCTATTTCAAAAACACAGGAAGAAGAAGGAAGACAAGGGCACATTTTTTCCATAGAAACCCTAGTCCACAAAGAAAGACGAAAACACAAATTTTAAAGATAACCTAGAGTTGTCGGTCAGCGCTGTGTAAGTGGCTCTTTCTTTTGTGTGCATGAAAGCTTTAGAGTGCTTGCTTTGAAGGTGCGCTGTTTCCTTGTCAGTAGAGAGAGGAACCGTAACGGTCCCCCCGTCTACCTACTGCATTACGTACATTAAATACAATGGGGTCGCTTTTTCTACATTACTGCTCTACATACTGCAAAATTCGAATTCCAAATGTACATAACTGAAATTGGGCACACAAACGTCGTTTCGGAGGAAGATTTAAACCTATTTTTTTCTCAACTCATAGGTGATGAAATAATGAAACTATAGCAAGCACGTCGTCCGAGCCTTTCCTAGGTCCTAAACGAGACGTTCATCGCCTGCACACTGGTTTGCGAACTTGCACCAGGGGGGTCATCGTCCATCAACTGCGTTAAAATTGTTACTTATCGGGATTATCCTGCTGATCGCCAGTCTCTACAACGGCGTTCTCAGCGTTGTTGCGTTCAACATGAGCTTGCGAACACGTGCGCAGACGACGAACAGGCTGGTATAGAACATAAGACATGCCAGGCCGCCGTTTTCGCTCTATTTTGAACATTGCAATACCCGTGAGCTGATCTTTAAAAAAAATGTTAAAAAACTCGGCAAAAGTGTTTACAAAAACCCGTTCGCGTGTCCAGTTTCAGGGATGTACCTTTGCGGTTCAATTTTCACAAGGCAAGCCAAATGTGTTGGTCATTATGGCAGCTTCCTGCATAAGGAGCGATCGTCGAAATTACTTGAGAAGGCATTAGGCAGTCTTTTTGGGAGTGAAGACTAACTTTTTATTTATCAGTTTCACCATTAAATTTATAAATGAATATTAGATTGGTGCATACGTCATCTGATATCAATTTTCCCGCAACATTTATATAGGAAACTGAATACACATTTTGCCAAACTTACTGCACCATCCGCGGTGTCGAAAGGAATTACGGGAAGTCAAGGCACAACCGATTCTAGCAGACGACAGAGGTGACCTCAGGGGCGCGAAGACCGGGTGAGGGTAGGCGAGCACAGCGCTACCGAACACTTGACTAAGGAATCGATCTTTCCAATGACCTTGGAGCCGGCAGCGTTTCCGTACTAAGCACGCCTGGACGCGCGTAGCACACACGCTCACGCGTACAGGCCCCCGCCTATCTACCTAGACTTGCGAGCCACCCATTTTACCTCAATTACCGCTAATAAAGGTTGTTATTACTAGTAGTAGCAGAAGTATGGTAGTAGTAGTAGTGCTAGAATTAGCAGTCGTAGTAGTTAATAGTAGAGGTACTGGAATGATTATTCTCTCTCACGTGGACGGTCCACGCTGATGGGGAAAGATTTTGCGCTGTTGGCGCGCTGTATACTGCAAATAAAATTATAAGAATCTATTATGCTACTAACGTTACTGGCTCTACCCTCTCGCTTTCTTAGTATCGCGTAGAAATGCTGCGGGGGCAACTATGAGCGCACAGGAAGAACATCGCGCGGGGCCTTCTTGAATTTTCAAAGGTTCGCATTGGGGCTTATATCAGATGTGGTCAGTTTACCCGCTAAATTTGGTGGAGAAAATGAATTTGTGTTCAATTCACGTGACATGAGGTCATGTGTCGTCATTTCACCACAAACTATAGTGGAAAACTAAATTGGCGTACAGGTCAGGTGACGTACAGCTCTCCCCTAATATAACGGGGAAATTGAAATGATAGGCACTCCATGTGACTTCGATTTCCACTCTAACATATGCGGGGAAACTTAATTGCTACGTGCATAGATCACGATTCGTTGATTTCGCCGCCCAAATAAGCGAGGAAACTGAATCAGTCTATAGGCCACGTGACGTCGATTTTTCCTTAGGGAGAAGGTGAAGTGTGATTTAGGTTCCGTGATGTCAATATCTTCGCAAAATTTGGCCGGAGAGCAAAATTGGTGTATACGGCACACAACGTCAGGTCACGTGAAGTCAATTTCGGCTTTAAATTTCGCGGCAAAATGCTCGGACGGACGGTCGAACAGAAAGACACATTTCTGGGAGTAGAAGGTTCCGTTCAAAGAGGATCCCAAGCTTCCAAAATCATTCCGCTTCATGTCCACACTCATAGCAACACTCAGATACGAAAAAAATGAAGAGAAAAAAAGGCTCCCCACCTGCCGCCGCAGGCGCGGTGCGCCTCACTGTAGGAGAACGTCTGCTACTCCGAACCGTTTAAAAATATTTACAGCTACCAAAATGTTTTTTTTCTTTGTGTATGTGTGTGCACGCGTGGAGCGGAAATTGCAGTGCCTTCGACACGGTCGATCGCTGGCACACAGGATGTGCAGCGGCAAAGGGTATGGGCGAACGTGTCGTCTATATTCTTCTCTGCGTTCCTATTTTAGGGATCGGTGGCCGAGTGGTCTAGCGCACACCAGCTCAGAGCACGTGGAGGGAAACTCGCGCTGCAGAACCCATGGATCCTGGGTTCAATCTCTGCCCCTGCCCGTTTCGATCTGAATGAGCATCGTAAAGGCGTGCGGTCGTGTATCACTACTGCGTGGTGCACGTTAAAGAGCCCAGGTTAGCGGTTGTACCGCACTGGCTAAATTGCTCATCTACAGCTGAGATCAGACGCCCACTGAGGCAGAATAACTTCCGGCTGTATAAACATACACACAACAGTACGTATCTTTTGAAAGATCACCCATCTAATGTCGGCACACGAGCTACAGAAAGCAACAAATACGCACAAACTATGGCAGACAAAAATCAGATTATCAAATACCTGTACTTCTGAATGACCACCCTGATCTCATGAGTCATGACCATTGTTCTGGGAGGTATGTAAATACAAGCTTTAAAGAAAAACATAAATGTTTATCTGTTGTCCCTTCAAAAATAACTATTCTTTTTGGTGCGCGTATGTTGTTTTTTGTGCAGCAATTCTCTGCGGGCTTAAAGAAATGTCTTTGTGGAAATGGCTGGCTGGCTCCACTATGTTCTTCTGTGTGGCCGCTTTATTTGCCGTGTTTGTGCAGGCATAAATATTGATGGGCGTCGTTGTTGTTTGTCCAACTTGGGGGACAACGTGGTTTTAGTTCCTTGGTTTCGTATCTTAATACCGCGTTTTGTACTGCTTATGGAATTTGTGTTTGATCTTTCATGTTCAAGTAGTTTTCGTCCTCTGAGACTTTCAATTTGTCTGGCCATGGAGAGGGGGAGGGGGGAGGGGGCTGTCGCCTTGTTAGGCATGCCGATGCCTTTTGTGGCGGCCCTCCAGACAACTGTATTCCTCGACGGTTGTCTGTATAAACTTTGATTGACTGATTGATTGCTTTGCTTCCTATTTCGTTTTCTCGTTCTAGGCCTAGAGACGGTTGCGGGTATTGGTGGCTGGGCGCATTAAATCCGCGATTAAACTTTGAAAACCGCAGTCATACAGCCTATACATCGTAGAAAAGGCACAGCGTTCACTGCAGACATGAGCTCCGAATCGTCTCCGGACGCGCCACACGCATGATCGAAGTATATGTTAGCCTCATGCGTACGTATGAACATGTCTGCAGAAAGTTTTTGCATGACCATTTTTTTTTTTTTTTTATGATGGTCCCGTCGTACAAGTGTCATACAAGGAAGAAACGCGCCTCGGGTATTGTCCGCAGACTCAGAGAGAAAAAGAATTTGGAGCTGGTTACACACTGAGGTCCATCCTCCTGTTGCTGAATTGCTACAAACAGCGTGAAGTGACCGAAAAGGAAGATCATAATTATATTTAAAAAAGGCACATAGAAAACAAAAAGAGAGAGAGAGACAGACCATACAAGATAAAAGTGTAACCCCAAAAAAATACCTAAAATCAAATTGCCAGAAGTGTCATTTATAATATCATTTCAATTTAACTCATATAAAGTCGTTGGTGCTGGTGAGTATTCCTGAGTAACTTCGCAATACATAATATAGTTCGATGTAGTGTGACCGCAGAAAACCTTAAACGTTTTGGACGAGCCTAGGTCGTCAACCTCGAGCCGCCGCCAAACCGTTTAGGACGAGTGTAGCTCGTCTGTCCTGCCTCGTTCGTCCCTTGACCATTTCAGACGACCCACGATCCATTATAACACAGCTTGATATGCTGCCGACAGATGGCAGCACAGGTACCTGCATCTTGCTTCTACTTTGTTTATGCATAGCCTCCTTTATATTCACAAAGCCTGGCAGTTCGATGACGGAGCCATAGAGTGCCCGGTCGCAGACTTGGAGCGCGAGGATCTGGTAGCACAGAGCATTTCTTGGGGAGTCTGCTATTCAGCGCACAGCTTTTGCAGCGGGGAGGACCCAAAACATGATTTTCAAACCCGACGAGAAACGAAGCGGTAGCCCGAGGAACGCAAGAAGCACGAGCGGGCATTCCATCCATTGCTCGGAAGAAGTGTGTTTCGGCGTCTCGCCCCGCAGCGGGGCGCCCGTAACATTACTCTTGTCCACAATGTATGTATGTATGCATACATACATACATACATATATACATTGTCTGCCGCTCTACCTTTTCACCTTTGGCGGCCGCGTCATGTGACGATCTGCCAGGCTTTGCCAGTATATATGCTATGGTTCGTGTTTTTTTTTTTTTCTTTTGGAATCAAACGATTGAAAAATGGCGCCCGGTGGCCCGGGCTCATCCAACGGAAAAAGTAGGTCTTCTTCCGAGAAAGGCTTCTATTACGACTCGAATACTGGCGTCTACCTGGGTTTTTTAAGTAAAGAAGACAGTAACTACGACGTCCAACTGAGCAGCTCCTCGGACGAAGCTGAGGACTACAACGACCCAGATCGCGCTATTGCCGATGCTCAGTAGTGATCGAAAATTTACATGAACAATGTACCAGCAAAACCCCCTCGGTTACCATTTTTTTTTTTTTGGCAGCCCGGATAAGATATTTTCTGTCAAATCATCTAGTGACCCGCTTGAGTACTTCGAAACTTTTTCTGGACGATGGCTTGGTCCTCCTAATAGTTAGAGAAACCAACCGACACGCTGAGCAAGATCTCAACGCCAGTCAACTCATTGGATATTTTCGCCTCATTAAAAGGATACCAGTAACGACGGAAGAAATGCGGGTTTTTGTTTGGCTCTTGCTATCGCAAGGGATTGTGCAAAAACCGGAGCAAGAGGGGTACTGGTTGAGGAACAAGCTTCTGCACAGGCCAATCTTTGGGGAAGCGATGAGCGGCAACCAATGCCAGCGGGGCTATGTTGCACGTTTTGGACTCCCAGGAGACTAGGGAGAAGGAAGTGACGTCAACGACTAGAGCAAACGCAGATTGGATGTTAACAGAAGAAAATGAAATCAACATCCAATCTGCATTTGCTGCGCTGTTAACGTCACTTCCTTCTCCCTAGTCTCCCGGGAGTCCAAAATGTGCAACATAGCCCCCCAGCTAATTACGAGGATGCTTCACTTTGTGGACCACGAGAGCTCGACTGATCTTGGGACTCATCCACAGCCCAAACTCTACAAGATATGGCTATTTATGTCTCATTTGGTGAAGAGGTACCGCGCGGCCTGCACAGTAGAGAGAGACATGGCTATCAACGGAAGCCTCATGCGTTTCATAGGCAGGTTGGGTTGGGTGCAGTACCTTTCATTGAAGAGGACACAGTTTGGGATAAAATTATTCGTGTTGTGCGAGGCAGCATCAGGCCCTACATGTAACAGTATGTTCTACACTTGCGAGGGTAGAAATCGGAGCAGTCTTATTCCGGTTGCTCTTTAATCTGTGATGGTGACAAGGGTTGTGCTGAAGTTGATGGAGCCACTCCTTGTAAAGGGGTACTGCGTGACCATCCACAACTTCTACACACCGCCAGAGCTTGTTGATGCCTTCATCAAGAACTACACAGATATGTATCAAACCGTGCGAGCCAACAGGAAGGATATGCCACCCGAGTTTTTTGCACCTAAGCTGAAGAGAGATGACGCGCACGCCGAAGAGCGTGGTGACTCTGTCGCTCTCCAGCGGCGAGACAATAAAGTTGTCACTGTAATAAGCACTCTACACAGTCCAGAAATAGAAGAGTTCTCGGACACAGGAGGACGAGACGTAGTCAAGCCTAGCACTAAGGGGGAGTGCAACCACATAATGAGGGGAGTAGGCAAGTGCGACCAAATGCTTGCTAACTACCCTGTGACAAGGAAAGGACAAAATATATGTTAAAAATTGTTTCTTCAGCTGGTGAATGAAGCCGCATACAACTCCGTAATTTTTTTAATAGAAAGATGGAGGAAAGATGACCCACATGGACTAACCATTTTCCCCTTGTTGAGAGAATCATCAACAAGTACCCCGACGCCTCAAAGACGACGAACTAAGCGCGGTCATCTCACCAGCCTGCTTGATAATGACTGCCTCACTGGCCGCCACTAACCCGCCCACATTCCACCAATAAAAAAAAAAAAAAAAACAGCCAACCCGAAAGTGCGTTCTCTGCTGCAAGAAGATGTACGAAAGTAAAAAGAAGCTGAGGAAGGAGACAGGGTTTTGGTGCAGCAAGTGCGAGACGTTTGTTTGTCCCCTTATTTCTGTGACTTCTTAAACCTTTTCCTTTCAAGTTTCCCTCGCAGTATCAGTATTTCAACACCATGATCTACTTGTATGTGTACTTCTGTGTTTCGAGCTGTATCATACACTCCGGAACCTGCCTTAGGGGTCCGACAACCCTTCCTTTCTATTTCGCTTATTTTTGTTTTTACTACGAGTTACTTGAATGGATTTTAAAAGCAAGAAAAAATATAATCAATTTCAGTCAAATGCTCTCATTTGCTCTCTCATTCAATCATCATGAAATCCCTTATATATGTGTGGAATAACTTAAATCATAAGAAAAAATGGAAAAAAAAACGGTGTAGCATTTAAAATTGCCAAAAATTGAAAACGGCTAAGGGGTTCATGTTCTTAGTTAGGCTTGTATATAATATTCCTAAGGCATCCGTGAAAATTGATTTGATATCTACGAATAATCATCTGGTGTCCGAGGAATCGTCCGGTACCAAAGCACTTTCATTTGTTTTTAAAGTATAATTATCCGATATCCAGGAAAATCATCTGGTACCCATATATAAGCAACTAGTATTCAAGGATAATTTTCTAGTGTCGAGTTATATTTCTGTTTTATCAAGAATGCTCCTAAAGTACTCGAAGAAAATTCGTTCTTAGCCTCAGGAATTTCCCTTGTACTTCTTCAGAACTTCTGAATGGTTCTCAGATAAATATTTACTATGCGAAGGAACTTCTCAGATGTATGTGAAGAGAATCTTTAAAGGGTCTCTGCTAAGCCTTTAGTACTTTTCTTAACTACCGCTAAGAATTAATCACTGACGTTTGCAAACTAACAGATGCGTGTTTATTTTCTCTCCACGCGCCACGGCGGACGCAGGCAAAATTAGACCAAAACAATCATCATCCACTCCCTCAACTCACATCCGGAACAAGCGGCGACACGAGGTTGCGCCGGTAATGTTTATCGTAGCCACGCGCCGGGGCTGGCAAGGCGCAGGTCACGTGTTGGGTTCCACTACAGTGCCCTAGAAGTTGGATAGTGGGCCCACCGCTCTATCTCCCCCGTGTATTGCGCTGAAGCGGCCGACGTCGAAATCGCCGGAGGCGCAGCAGTAGATGCCTCCTGAAACTTCTCCCGCCCGCTGCCCGCGATTGGTCCGCCCGCTGCCCGCGATAAGAGCCGCTTAGCTGACTAGGTGCCCTAACCTTGACAATTGGCGAGAAAGACGGCGAGAAATGTGACGGCTATGATTGGCCAGCGCCAAGGTCAAGTGCGGCGTCGGCCAATCACAGCCGCCAGATTTCTCGCCGACTTTTTCGCCGAGTGTCCAGATTAGGGCCCCTGGCCTGGCCGATTTGCGCTGGAAAGTTTCAAGAGGGAACGCTTAGAGCGCCAGCGCCGCGTCGACATCAAACGCATCAGGCCGAGCCCTCCCGTGAGCCGCCTAGAACTCTTTAGGCCACCGTAGTTTCACACACAAGGGGTTAACTCTAGTCAACCCCAATCGGTGGAAGGACGAGAATATATTCTCGTCGTTGTACGGATTGGACAGGAGCGACTACTCGTATCTTCCTCTAGACGTTGAATGTGACGAGCTCAAATCAAGTGCTTACGCAGCGCTCGTCTCTAATCTACGAGTTACATTAAAAATAGTCACTCTGGGTGAATCCCGTTAATCCCGATGGCTCCGCGTCAGCACCGCGACCGCCGTGATGCCTCGTCAGGTTTGGTGAAGGAGCCTGAAAAAAAAGGACCGATTTCATCGTTGGATTACTCCTCGACTAAGAAGCCTTTCGGTCATTGGCGTTGCGTGAAAATGTGCATTTACCCGTTGTTTACAAAAAAGCCCGTATATGGCCACAACAATTATGGTCACTGCGCTTGCGCAGAAACCAGATGTGCATGACGTATAGGGCAGGAGATCGAACTATAGGGGGCGCTCTGACCCGTTTGTTTTCCCCACGCTCGGTGTTTACTCAACACAAGGCCTGTGCACATGCCGACAGGCCTTTTGGGCATGTCCATGTCATCTTTTACAATAGAGCGCGGGGCACAGTTTAATGTAAAAAATACAAACAGTCGACGAAGCGACGTTAAGTGCCGGATCTATCCTCAGAGAATGGGAGCTTGAGCCACTTCGGCTTTTGTGCTGAGCTGGGACCGTGCACGCTGCATTGTTCATGCAGGCCGTAGCGGAAACAAAAAAGCCCCTCCTCCCCCTCACCGGAGAACACGAACTCCAGCCGAGCGCTGACGCCGCGTTCGGTTATGTCGGCCGAGCGCTGAGTCATTGTATTTGTTGTCCCCATCCGTGTAGTTCTAAAGTTAACCGCTTGGGGCGTCACGGTCTGTCCTCCTCCCCAGTAGCGTCCGACCACTCGCAGAGCCGATACCAGCGGCACCGCAGTGGCGCCACTTTAGAGAATTGAATTGGTGTATCCTTGGGCCCTTTTAGGGCAAGTAGAGAGATGTGTAACGTCAGCAAAGCCCCATACATCCGCATGTGCATTTAAGCGACGCGTGTTTTTTCCGTCACTCACCCGTGAACAAGGGGCAGAACTGGTCTCGAAACGTCGGGTAAATGTTTATTAAACTATTGGCTAAAGTCTTTATTTTTCGCTTAACGGCATTTCTAGGTCAAACAGGAACTCCAGAAGCACCGGTATCCTTGTGTGAAGTGATAAACGGGGGCCGCAGAGCATAGGACTTCCCTAGCAGCTTCGGACGTCTTACAGCACATGCGCAAAAGTGCTGCTCAAACGGAGTGCTACGCCTCAAGCTGCTCGGCGCCTTTTAGGTGTTCGCGATAACCAGAGAATGCAATACACGCACACTCACCAAGTCGACCGGTGGCGTGAACACCTCTCGGATTTCAGCGAGATATTTGGCTTCACAAAACCGACGCAGACCTGAAAATACTCCAACTGTGGGCGGCTACACGCGTGTACAGCACTCTACCAGCGAAGTGCCTGATCTTCCATTTACGAGCATGCAGGTGGAAAACACTACACGTGCTTCGTGCGCATTGCACTAGATTGGGATGTTAGCGAATTCGACCGCCGAACACACGCAGCTGCGCTTGGCGTTGCCTTTAAACGGCTCAGTCAGGTAGGTGGCTAACTTTCCCGATTTGTGTGGATTGCCAAAACAATTGTCCCGTGATGCGGTTGGGTGGATGCCAGAGGCGGGGTATTATAGCGGCGTGCTAAAAAAGAGAGTATATGCAACCCACTGCAGCTTAAAATATCGTTTGACGATTCCATACTCGGTATTGAAAGCGTGCGACAAGAGAGTGGCGGTGATGCGCGTCTCTTGAAGTCCGACTGCAGCCGGTGCAACGGTTCGCAGGAACCAATCAAGCCGTCCCAAAAGTGCATCGTCACGGCCCCCATCGTCCTATATCCGCGTTTGCTCTATTCGCGTATAGGTCACCTGATCAATTTGTCCGCTAAATCTATTGAGAAAACTTAATAGACAATTTGCCCAGGGTGCAGCGCCCTTCGCGGCGCCGAAAGGAATTTCGGGAACACATGGCTGGTCACGTGACGTGAATTTCGCCGCTAAATTTAGAGCGAAATGCACGGAGAGACGGACGTACAGGGGGACAAATTTCTGGGATTACGGGATTTCAAAAAATTCCACGCTTTAAAAAGATATTTCAAATAATACCCCACATTTATATCAACGTTCCGATTAATAAAAAAAAGAAAAAAAAAACCGAAGAAAGGCACCACAGCTGCCGCCGCAGCTGTGGTGCGGCTCACTGTAGGAAAGAGTGTGCTATTGGTGCTATTCTGAAACGTTGAAAATTATTTGCAGAAACCAAAATACCTGTGTGTATGTGTGTGTGCGTGTGCGTGCGTGTGGGTAAGCGTGCGAGCGTGCGTGTGTGTGCGTGCGTGCGTGTGTCTTTCTATGTGTGTGTGTATGTGTTTGGTGCGTTTGGACATTAATACAGCGGAAACTGACGTAGTATTTACGACTCTGTGCATCGCTCGCGCACAGGATATGGAGAGGGTACGGGCGAATAAAGCCGAGTTTTCTGTATTTTTCTCTGCGTTCCTATTTCGTTTTGGTTGGATCGGTGGAAAGTCTCGATTACAATTCTAAAACTGCAGTCATACTGCTCATACATGATAGAAAAAACACGGCGCTCGCTGCAGGCGTGATGCAGAATTCTCTCTGCGTACACCTCACGCCTGTTCAAAACATGTTTACTTCATACGCTTCTATGCTTCGAATAATAGAGTTGTTATAACGTGCGCTAGAGGTTCGACTGACCCTAGTGTCTATGGAACTTCCGGGAGGCAAATTAGAGCAGACAGCAACCAGTACATTTTTGCGGTCCTCCTGTGCATTGCTATTGGAAAACGTGCGTGCATTTTGACTCTTCTACGAAAAATGACATGGAACACTTTTGTCATTTGGGTAGTACCGAATAGTTTGTACGTTTATTAACATTGTAAAAGTGCAAATGCCTTTGTTGACAAATTTTTCTTTATCAGTGTACGATGTTTCACTTCGCTATATTTCAGGCCCAAACCTGTGTTCCATAGCAGGAGTGTAAACACAAGCGACGATTCTAAGCAAAATAACTACCGAAAGGAATATAGAGTCTGTCTAAAGCTTGTCAGCATTCGTGTGACGCTAATATATTGCTAATATGGCAGTCCTGTCACTACATAAAAATGACCCCGTCTTGAATCTTTGCAACCGGTTAAAAACATTAAAAACTTAAAGAAAAGTGTACGTGGGCAATGAAAGGTGTCGCGTTTTATTATTTTTTCATGCCGGGCAGATTTTATCGGGCACTTCTGCTCAAAGATTTCGGTCGTGCGAGTAATATTTTCAACGTACAACAAACATCTTCGCAGAACAGAAAGAATAAAGCAGAAAAGGAATTGAAAACTCTACTATAATACGTGGCCTTCAATTCATTTTCATCGTACATACACAGGGAGTTTCTGACCCAGTGTTACTGAATCGTTCTTGCGTTCATTTGGCGCCTCCATCCCCCATGCTGAAAAACGCCGACGTCGTGTTCGCGCTAACAGTGTCCGACAGTGCTCGTAAATACGTGTACGAAGCCGTTTAGCACCGTTTAGCAGTGAATTGAACAGAAAAAGGCCATAACTGGCCAAAATCAAAAAGTCGAATTGGAAGTTTAGTGTGTGTAGAACGCAAGGTCGGTCTGCCATAATGGGGCGACACTGCTTTACACTGCAATTTGGCCAGTTTAGTACGACGGAAAACCTGGGGTCTTGAACGTGCTCACGCAGTAGTGACACACGACCGAACGCCAGTACGATTCTCATCCAGATCGAAACGAGCACGGGTGCGGCTCGAACCCAGGATCCCTGGGTTCTGCCAATGCGAGCTTTCGCTCCAAATGCGCCGAGCTGGGTTTGCGCTTTAGCCCACTCAACAACCGATTCCTTTTTTTTTTTTTAACAATTGTTAATTTACAGGCTAAAGACATAAGTAGCAAGAATGGAAAATTGAGGTATATAGTATACATATGTTGGAGCAAAAAAGGAACGTCACATAATTTATACATTGCATTCAATGACCCAGGTGCAAAGTAAATCACTTAAAACTTACAACATTTATTTATTTATTTCGTTATTAGAGTACCTACATCGCCTAGAAGGCATTACAGTAGGGGGGGGGCACAAAAATAACATACAAAATATACATCGTTATACACGAAAAAAAGAAGAAAACACTACTACACTTATAAAGACTAAATCATATGAAAATTTAAACAATTGATTGAATTTTCTCAAAGAACAGCTCTGGCATCAAAGTTTCTACAATGTCATTAGGAAGCTTATTCCAATCCTCAACAGACCGTGGAAAAAAAGAGAATTTAAAAACATCAGTTCGGCACTTATATGGACGGATCTTTTTTGAATTGTCAACCCTTAAAGACACATAAGCAGGTTCTAGAAGATGTGTTGATTTACATATACCAGTATTATTGTGGAAGATGTTATGCATAAGTTTTAGACGAAGGCACTGACGTCTGTGCCTCAGCGGCGGTCCAGCGATGACTTCAGTTCAGTTACACTTGTCCTGAAATCATAATTTCCCGTAGCAAACCTTGCAGCACGTTTCTGTATTTTTTCAATCTGCTCCTCCAAGTTGAACCTATAGGGGTCCCAGATTGTACACGCATAATCAAGAACTGATCTAACAAGTGAAAAATATAAGGTTTCTTTCAGTGACGAGGAGGCCAATCTACAATTACGTTTAATGAAACCTAGCGATCGACTAGCCTTGGCGGTTATATGGTCAACATGTTTATTCCAACTTAAATTTGACGAAAAAATAACTCCTAAATATTTAGTTTCATTTAAAAGGATGAGGGGCAATCCACCAATGGTGTATGAAGAAGGGAAGAAATTTGTTTTTCATGTGAACCTGATATAGACACATTTCGATATATTCAAAGACATACACCATTGAAAACACCAAGCTTCAATCCTGTCCAAAACACTTTGAAGAGCAAGGGCATCAGCATTACGTGAAACATCTGCGTACAAGACGCAATCATTGGCATATAATCTTATTTTAGAAGAAACTTTTTCGACCAGATCATTAATGAAAATTAAAAACAGGAGAGGTCCGAGTACCGATCCCTGTGGGACACCAGATGTAACTTGGACTGACGGGGACCGAATCCCATTAATTACTACAGACTGTTTCCTGTAGCTTAAGTAGTCCCCTATCCAACAAAAAATTTTGGAATCAATGTTTTGTTTCCGAAGCTTAAACATGAGGAGAGCATGTGGAACCACATCAAAGGCCTTATTAAAATCTAAAAATATGCAGTCGACCTGTTTTGCCCTATCGAATGACAATGCCAAGTCATGATAGAATTCAGTTAACTGAGTAGTGTAGGATAAACCAGAACGGAAGCCATGCTGAGCTGGAGTAAAAAAATTAATTTGGGCAAGGTGACTCATGAGACTGGTGTGAATCACGTGTTCCACGACTTTACAAGATTCACTCGTAAGAGAAATTGGCCTGTAATTAACGACTAGATTTTTGGGACCAGACTTGTGAATCGGGACAACATTTGCAGTTTTCCAGTCATGTGGTAATACACCAGTCTCCAAAGACACTGTAAATATAATGGTCAATTGACGGGAGATAACATCAGCACAGGACTTTAAAACAGTGTTCGGGATATCATCGGGACCAGACGCTGAACCTTGCTTTATTTTGGTTAAAAGCTTAAAAATACCATGCACGTCAAAATGAATTTCAGACATGCGAACCACAGGATTAACCGTTACTTCGGAATGATCATAATCACACGTAATGACATCCGAAAATACAGACCTAAAGTAGTTATTAAAAGTGACAGCCTTTAAGTTGTCATCGGTGACAATGTCACCACTGACACTAAAAGGTGGGACGCCCAAGGTATCCTTACGATTTGATCGAATGAACTTCCATAACTCCTTCGGGTTCTGTTTAAGAAGAGTATTTAGCGTCGCGAAGTAATTTGCTCGGGACGAAGTTATCGCATGCTTGAGGGCAGCTCCTATCTCAATTAATTTTCTGTAAGATGCAGAGTCATGGCGTGTGCGGTATTGTTTCAGGGCACGTTTATTTTTATTTGTTAATTTGCGCAATTCAGAATTAAACCATGGTTTGTCACGACGTCGCTTGGACAAAATAATTCTAGATGGAACGAAAGTTTCAACAAGGGTTGATAATCTCGTTTTAAAAACGTTCCACAATAAATGCACGTCACCCGATACGCTTAATTCTTCGAAAGCCGGAAAATATGAACTTAGGTTATTCGATAGGCCAGTATAATCACCCCTATCGAATAAGTACACTTTCTTAGGACGAAACGAAAAATCATGTTTAAAAGAACAAGCCAAATTAGCGACCACAGCCATATCCCTTTCAGTCACGAATTTTCAAATTGTAGTTCAAAAATTTTTTATCTTTACAGAAGTTCTTTATTCTAGCCTCATGACTTCAAATACACAAACTTGAGCTCTTTCTGAATAATGGTAATTAACTGAGGATGCGTGCTCATATGTACACAGTGTGACTCAAGGCTACCTTTATGGGCTCAACACTGGTCAAAAAAATTTATTCCATTACTCAAAAACATGTGTTAATGCCATACTTAGGCATCAAAGTGACATCATGGGTTGTGGTAGAGAAAAAAACAGTCATTTTTTGAACTAATGCAGAGAAAGATGTCACACTTGCGGCACCGCACTCTGGTCTTGGAGGCACACTTCTCGTACCTGCACCTCTGAGGGAAAGGGGCCTCAACTTGCTGAGGCCAGTGATCTTTCCCATCATACCTCACAGCATTTGGTGGCGATGGTCGTGCGTTGTGAGCTTGTCGGACTGGTGCTTGGAATTCGGCGCTTGGCCGGCCTCGTTTCTTCTGCACTTCTTGGTTCTGCTTGATGAGGCTCAGAGCCACTTCGGTCTGAAAAGACATCATGTCGTGTGTCTTGCTTCGTGCGAGGCCCTCGTGGCTCGCGTCTCGCACATACTCAAGCCACGAATTGGCAAGGGCTAACGACACAAAGTGTGACAGGACTCTCACGGTCCACTTTCTGGTTTTAGCACGCATGGGGTAAAGTGCCATGACAAAATCAAGTTTGTCCACGCCACCCATGAATCGATTGTAGTACAAGATTGCCTCTGGGCAGGGGATTTCAATCCTCTCTTTGGCAGCTACACTCCACCTCTTAGCCACACCAACTTCACCAGCGCCGACCTGGGTTGAAGCAATATTTACAACACCATTGTCGAGCCATCTCACCAGCACGACATCACCTTCTTCGATGACTTTCTCGTCCATGCTTCCTCTTCCCTCTTTCTTCAGCTCCTTCTCAGACTTCAAGCTGCAACCCATTAGGCGGTTACCCCTGATTGTCCCTGTAGCAAGGATGCCCAGAGCTTTCAGTTCTCGAAGGAGACCAATTGACGTAAAGTAGTTGTCGAAAAAAAATTTCAGGTTTTTGTGCGTCGGCACTGCTTCGGACAGCCTCATTACAACAGACCCCCCTAGCCCTAGGTGAGCATGAGTGGAGTCAACACCTGTGCCTTTGCCCTGATATATCTCAAAATCATGGGCAAGTCCGTCGTGGCTGCAGCGTACAAACACTTTCACACCTTCCGGATTTGGCTTTGACTTGATGACTTGCTTTGCGGCAACTTTTCCCGTAAATGGAATCATTTGCTCGTCAATACTCGAGTGTTCAAGAACTTCAAGCTCCAAGCAGCGGCGCTTCACTACGTCAATCAGTGGGCGCACTTTCCAGAACTTGTCGGTGCTACTCGGATCCCGAGTACTTGCATCTGTGATGTGTACAGCAGATCTGAGTTTGAAGAATCTGTTGATTGGCATAGCATCCGCTATCACTGCGATCCGTGTTCTGGGGTTCCAGTACATACGAATCCTGGGAAACTTCAAGACAGCCATGTACATCATCATCCCGAAGAACACCTTCATTTCTTGCGGCGTAGTTCCAAGCACTGACCCGGTTTTCTGAAGATGGTACCTGTTTGTGTACTCCGCGAGATCCTCGAACACTTCGTCTGGAAGGTACCGGACAAAATATTCTAAAGGTTCAGTTGGCGACTGATACTCCATTTCGACATGAGTGCAGAGTATGCTTCCCGGATTGAAGTCTCTTGACACCCAGTTCACTGTTTTTTTTCGTTTCTTCGGCGCTTCCTCTGGAGCATCTTCATCTTCGGACAGGCCACTTTCCTCAGCAGCACCAGCAGCAGCACCGCTAGTGGATGGTTCTCCAAGGTCATGGTCCTGAACACAAATACAAATAGGGGCAACAAATTATGTGATATCACTCAGCAGCTCTTGCAAAAAACTTACCGAAGCCACAACCTCTGATGACACCAGCTCATCGTCGGAGAGATCGGCATCTGACACATTGCCGTCGGTGATCGCTAGAAATATCGCTTCAGCTGCAGTCACTGATGCCTTTCGTCTTTCTCTTGCGTGTTTCTCGATGGCTGTTGGCAGAAATAGAAACAATTTGATTGTCGTGCACAAATAGAGCATGCGGGTGTCTGTGCACTGAGGCAAAGCCCGAAGTACTGATTGAGTCACGCTGTGTACGCTTGTGCACGCTCATGAACGTGCTTCGGTATTCACTTAATACGACTAGTGCGAAGCACGTGTTTGGTATTTTATGGAGGAGAATATGTTTTTCTATTAAAATACGGCACTCTTATGTCTACGGGAGCGATGATACTCGTTCAGAAACAAAATTCGAACAGGCACTTACCGGAGCTTCCATAGAACGTGGAGGCGTCCATCTTGAATGCGTGATTCTAGTCATGCTTCGAGCTCCTGGAGCTAGATGGCGCCACATAATGGCTAAAAAGGTCTCGAATATAAGCCTCAGCAGCGCGAGGTGTGATTTATGGCATCTAGCGCGAACAAAAAGGCTAAAACAATTGCGTGTACATACGGAGACACAGTGACTGAAAGGGATATGGTCACTAATCGCAGGAATGACTCTTACAGCTGTAATAGCCGAATCGTAATTACTGAAAAGAAGACCTAGAGGACTCGAGCGGCTGGGAGAAATTCTCGTGGGCTCGTTAACAAACTGTTTAAGACTGTAGTCGTTAATGAGATTAATAAAAGCTGCGTATATACCAGAAGAGCTAGCAGTTAAAGGCCGGTGATCGATCCATTGGATTTCAGGTAAATTAAAGCCGCCACCAATAACAACAAAACCGTCTTCGACCACTAACAAAGCATTATACAAAGAAAAAACTGGGCTAGCATCACTTGCTGGCGGCCTATAGAAACAGCCTACTGAAAGGTAGTTGCCATTTTCAAGGTAGACGCGGCACCAAACCGTTTCACAAGATAAGCCATTGAAATCAATCTTGCAGCTTTTTAAACTTTCATGAATAAGCGAAAAGACACCACCACCTGAAACACTCCTGTCTTTACGATACACTCTGAAATACACTGGAAAAACTTCCGAATCGGGTATAGACTGATCGAGCCAAGGTTCTGTCCCAATAACAATGCTAGCACCAGTGACCAAAGATTAGAGCATCAAGATCGTCAGTTTTGTTTCTAATACTTCAA
This sequence comes from Ixodes scapularis, assembly GCF_016920785.2. NCBI lineage: Eukaryota > Metazoa > Arthropoda > Arachnida > Ixodida > Ixodidae > Ixodes > Ixodes scapularis. The sequence continues at coordinate 45,068,606 of NW_024609838.1, read as the reverse complement.
CAATTTACATTTAGAACGATAATATTAGTAAGAGGTGCGACTACATTCTGACGAGGGCTTTTTGATTGTTAGGCAGCAGTATTTTTTACGGACCTAGTGACTGCACCAACGTAAAAGGATTGGTCACCAATACGTAAGCGGTTATATTTGAGTTGAAATCTGCAATTTTTTTGACATTGCAAACTCTAGAAGAATTTTCCGTTCACTTCGAATTTTAGGTGAAAAATCCTCGCTAAGTGAAAATGGAGTGTTCTTTAGCCTCGATCCAAGGGACAGAATATCTTGTTTCTGCTTAAATGATGAGAATTTCGCAATGAGAGACCTGTTACGATTCGCTCTGAAAGCTCCCAGCCTATGCGCACGTTCCAAGCCCGAAGAATTAATTTCAACTCCTAGAACTTCCTGGCAAAGGGAGACAACTTTAGCCTCCGAGGCGGTCCAGGTTTCGCAATGGGAGTCAGTTATTCCATAAAAAAATCAAATTCGACCTCCTTGGTTGACTTTCGAGGTTATCACACTGCGAGGATAGACTCTTAATTTGCGCGGCCATAAGGCTCGTAGAGATATTAAGGTGATCCATATCAACCCGCAACTGTGGTAGCGAAGCCAAATTGACTTCGACAGCCGTTAGTCTGTTCGTTAATTCTCCTACCTTTTCGTCTAATGAGTTCTGGTTATTTTTTATTGTCTTTAACTCATTAAGAAGCTCTGTTTGACCCGCCTGTAGTTCAGGAAGAATAGCCAGACTCTGCAACATAAGCTGTTCCTGAGCTTCCGTGAGGGGACCCGGGTTAGATTCAACGTCCCCAGCAAGCAATAGTAGCAACTTGGCACAATCAAACAAAAAACAAAACACACTGCTTGGGCACAGCAGCAGGACAAGGCATCTATCATCAGATCGAAACATAGAGACGTTGTATTTACTAACCTGCATAGACAGAAGTGGATTAAGTGACATCCTGTCGGCGGCCCTGCCACTGTGCTCACTGAAGACGTCCGCCGACGGTCGTTTCTTTATATGCTCCCAAAATACTGTAGATGATGATGATGATGCCAAGGCCAGGCCTGACGCGTCGATGCAAGGGACGGTAAATTCCGAAAAGGGAGGCGCTTCTTTGTCGATAAACCGATTCCACGTGTTGGCCCAATCTTGCAGACATGACGAAGGGGTTAGATTGCCGTTGACGAGCTTGTAGTGCTGACCGGTCGTGGAAATGATACCAAGAAGCAGCAACAGCTGCATAGACAGAAGAAGTGGATTAAGTGACATCCTGTTGGCGGCCCTGCCACTGTGCCCACTGTGCCCACTTGTTAAACAGTGCAATAACCTCAGCTCTGGATGTGTATTACACTCAAAGTTCTTAAAATATATATTAGAGTGAGGCACGTCCGAAGGCGACGGATAGTCTGTCGAAGCATAAAAATTTAGTGCTACCTTCTGAACTTTCTCCAGAGTGTTTCTCAGATTTTTTTTAACTGGTTCTAAAGTTTTAATAGTCCAGTCCAATTTGTTAGCGAAGTGTCGCCACGCAGGTTTAGGGTTCAGTGATCAGTCTGTCGTGTCTACTTTTGGCCGCCATAGTGCATGTAATGCATGTAGGCCTAAAACCGCGATTATTTCTGTGAGGTCAGTCAGAGTCCTTTTGTCGTGCAGGCATTGGAATTTCAAAGTACACAAACTAATTGACTCTTCAGGTCCTCGTGGCCGGACAGGATCGAATCCTGCTCGGGGATGGGAGCTTTACGGGATAAAATTTCGTTCGCCTCTTCCTCCTCCTCTTTGACTCTGCCCTCTCCTCTTTATATGTAGAGCCAGGATCTGACGAGCAAAGAAGTTTTTATAGCTTTCTTTTTTCAAGCATTCCTTTGTCGCTGGATTCACCCATCTCGGACGCCTCCTCTTCTGACTTCATTAGCTCTTCCGCTTGATCTTCAGACACAAAAGCGCTGAACAAGTTGGTGGTGACAACATTGATCACTGTCTTCTTCGTTGCAGAGCGTGAAGACGCCGACCTCTCTTCGCGCTTCTCGGTCTGTGAGGCTGCTTCTACGTGGGCTGTGCTGACCGGTGCCGAAACCTTTGTTTGTGCTGTTTCTTCTGAGTCCATCAAGTATTCTGTAGGAGTCTTGAGAGGTCCAGCTGTTAGGTTGGCGTACGCTTGAATACAGTATTCGGTATCGTGGCCGAATTTTCGGCATGCGCTACACCAGAGAGTGCGGCACTGGTCTTGGACGTGTCCAACTTGCCTGCATCGCAGATATTGCGGTGCTCTGCCAGGCACGGAGACAAGGGCGGCGGTTCCCAGAATCTTGAGCTGATGCGGCAAGCTGTCCGCAGTCGCCCAGGCGTCATTCAAATCAATCGACAGTATTCTTGTGGTCGTCTTTACTTCTTCGAAGCAGGAGTAGTGCCACTTGTTTTGAACGATGTTTTTTTTTTTGTTTTGTTTTTTTCCAAACGTAGAAAAACCACCTGCTACGTTTGCCTCTGGGACGCTAGTTGGAACCCAGTGCACCTTCATGGACAGCGCAGTCTTGCTCCCGACTATTAGGAAACATGCCTTGCTCTTTACTTGGGTCTCTCGGAAATGCAGCAGTCTTTCTTTTTCTTTGGCAGAATGCACTGTGAGCAGCCACATATGATTGCACTGGAAGGCCCCAAGCGAAGCTAGCTCGTTTGGGTTGAAAGTTATTTTCAGAGCAGGACCGAAATCGTCGATGCGGCATGGCCGGGCTGATGGGTCCCCATGAAGAACCAGCGAGTTTTCAAGCCGCTTACCGTTGGGAAAAGGTGGCAGTAAAATCTTGTACTCCGTTGTAGTTGGCGCAGAGCGGTCAGAAGCAGAAATGGTTTGAGAATATTCTCGGCTGGGCTTAGCCGTTGAGGTATTCTTTACGGAGCCCCTCTCCAACGCGGCCATTTAGCTCGTTGTCTCCTCAGTCATTGATTCCCCCCTCCCCCCTTCCCCCCCCCCTCCACGTAAGTGGACAAATATTTCGTCCGCATGACTGGCAAACGTCCCAAGCAAGCTAATACGTACGAATCATTCGGGATATTTGCTCTTAAAATCGCGCGCAGGGAGAAAATGCACTTGTTTTTTTTTTCCTATAGAAATGCATTACCGGAAGTCGATTTTTGACCGGTTACTGTCTGCTTCAAATTGTCACAACAGACTAGCTCCATTTGAGCCTCTAGCGTACGTTAAAATAACTCCATGTTTCAAACATGTCTGGAGGCAGTTTTATTATGATTGATGTGCCAGGAGCGTCATAGAGGAAAGAAAAATGTCAAAGGCAGTCTCTGCAGGCTGTACTTCGTATGAGCGTCTGAGCGGGTATTGGACACGAGGGCCGCGTAAGCCTTCGGCGTGAAGCTGGTTCGGCTCGCACTGAAAACGAGTAGGCAGTCAGTGAGGACTCGGCTAGGCTCGTACTGCAAACGAGCGCAGCGTCGGTTTTCGGTGAGGGCTCAGATCTAATCACAGGCTGCGTGTCTAAGAAACGGCGACTGCCAATGTTGCTTCATGGGGTTTGAAAAAAGCTTTTCTTAGAGATAGTTATCATTCAAAAAGAAATTTATAGCTAATTGCTGGGCAATTGTGGTGCCTACGTTAAACGTTTCGCATCACGAACGCTTAGCGATACTCTGAGTTGCCAAACGCCACACGCTACGTTAACGGCGCTCTTCACGAGATAGTTTAACGCGTACCATGTGTACACTTGATACTTGTTTCTAGAATAAAGCAATACTGCTGCTAATGGACCTTGGCAGTTTGATACTTTAGACCCATGTTCCGGATAAAAAAAACAGGACGTGGGATGGCCAAAAAAACATGCTTTTCGTGCAAGGCTCGTCAAATTATGAGGCGCTGGAGAAATGCAGCCTTCTGCGTTAAGTCCTTATTTCGAACTCTTTTTGTTCGCCTTCCGCCCATTGAAAAGCATGCGGGAAGGGCCTTAGAACGCACCTGGTATCGCTGCGCCGCAGCGTTCTTCCGCATCAAAAAGTTCGTCTGCTTTCCTCGCCGTCACCATGGCAACGAACGCCGAATGAATAGAAGCACGCACGGTACCGCCGCGTGAAGCCAGCAACAGCTGACGCCATTTTACGAACGCCGTCTGCTAGCCGCAGCCGAAAGCGGTGTGTCAGATCAACCGCTTCCGCCGGTGCGCCGCCAGCAAAGACGACGAAGCTAAGACACGCCGACGGCGATCGAGCAAGCAACAACACCGCGGGGCGACTGCAACGGCGGCATTTATTCGGATCAAAGGCCGCCTTCGCCGGTGCGCCGCTAGCAAAGACGACGAAGCTGAGGCACGCCGACGGCGAATGGGCGAGCAACAGCACCGCGGGACGACTGCAACGGCGGCATTTATTTTGATCACAGGCGCGAAATAAGCAAGAACAATTTTTATTTGAATCATAACACCCGATATCCAAGTTGGGGACCACATACCTTTGCTGGGTGTTTCCTGTGAACTTTTTACAGAGACACGGGGTGCCGCATTAAAAACACAGCCCCGTTTGCAAAATATGGGGGCCCTGAAAAGGACCGTTTAGACCGCTACCAGAATAAGTCGTCTTTATGCATGCAGGCGGGTGACGGGCTCAGCGCAGCGGATCCCTCGAAGTCACCGGGGCCGTCAGAATCCTCGCCCTGTCTGCGTCGGGGGGGAGGCACTCACTTGATCGAATGACGTTTTAGCGAACGCCCACGTTTCACCGAATGGCACTTTAGCGAATAGTCGGACGCCGCGAAGCGGCGTTTTCGGGTGGGCCAAATGAGTTCATATTTTTGTAATGAGTTGCCGCAGACTGTCGCCGCGAAGCGGCGTAAAGCGCAGCGCGACGGATGGGTTAACGCGCGCCCCCGTTATTCGCTAAAACGACCATTCGCTCAAATGTCGCCGTTCGCTAAAATGTCATTCGCTCTTGTGATATGGACCCGCGTCGGGGCTCTAGATTTTGGCGGCCGCGGCGACGAACGACTGGAATCTATCAGTGTTTCCGCGCGCCTTGTCTCTCCTCCAAAACATGAACTTTGCAAGGTGACCAGTGAAATGGTGGCTCTCGCGCCGTCCAGATGGAAGACAGTTTTTGACGTGGGCCCAGGTGCCCTCCACCGTATTGGTGTGCGCACCAGTGTTCGGGTCGACAAAGTGCAGCTTGTGGTTAACGGTGAGGTGCGTGAAGCGAGCGTCATCTGCAAGCTTGCGATAGCCAGCCCAACAATCTGTGATTATTCTTGTTCCAGGGCGGACCCACTTGGCTATTAGCCCTTGCATGGTTTTAGCGTCACGGGTCTCCACGGGAACAAAAAAGCAGCACCCGCTGCAACGCGCCACACCGCCGAAAACCCTCTGGCCAGGCCTTAAATACCCGCGATGGTACTTGTGCCGACCGAACATACTCTCGTCTGGTTCTACAGTCACGCCGTCGCCACCAATCACGTCTGAAAGCTTAAAGACGGCATTTACCACAACCTCCCGACAAAGGCTCGCCCAATCAGTTATTGTCTTACTTGCGATATCAGCCTCCCGCTGAATGACGGCGCACAGTAGGTTCTGGCATCCGGAGGATGATTTTCATGAGTTGGAGAAGCGTCAGGTGCGTGCGATCCTTCGAAAAGGGAACCGCTCCGTATCGAGACTTCGCCCCGGCACTGAACTTTGACCGACTTCCTCTTGGGCACCTCACGAATCATCCACACACCGCACCCCCCCCCCCCCCCCTCGCCCCCCCGTGTAGCCATCCGCAGATCTAGCGCGGACTTGCAGCTTGTCATCGCAGCTTCGCACTCTGGACACGCACGAAAACCCAGGAGCCAGGAGCAGGCCAACGCGCTAAAGCAAATTAATTGCTTCAAGAGGGTCTTTCATGGCGCCAAGAAGACGGCACAAGTTGAACGCCATGGCACTGCGATGCTCGCCTCTGGAAGAATAAAGCGCCGAAAGGGAACTGCGCGCTTCTTTGCATTTATTATATTTTTTTCATCCGCCATTTTATACCTCGTGACACAATTCTAACAAACTCATTGGTTGATCTGTCGGACCACACCATCGCGTGACAAAAAAAAAAAAAAAAAAAAAAAAAAAAAAAAACAACGCCAAACGTATGTTTACGGACGGCATCGTCACAGAGAAGGGAGCAGTCGAACCCAACAACAAAATGAAGTAACAAAGTGAATAAAAATATAAAAAATAAAAATAAGAAGGGAGCCGTTGGAGTTTCGGACGGCGTCTTCTTTGATGAGAGGAGCTGCTCTGGTCAGAGCGGCCAGAGCAGCCGTGCTGCTCTGGCTGCTCGGAATATTCCTTTTTTATTCTTTTTCTTACTCTACTGGGTGCCACGACCCTTATTTGAAGCTGATTTGTTAAAATAATAACAAACAACGCGTTGGAACGGAGGAGGTAGAGAGTCTTGGCGTCAGAATTTGACGTGGTAGAAAAGAAAAGAAAATAACGAATGCACAATACATACCGTATGCCAAGACCGTTATACTCCGCACTTGGCGAGGCCTTATGACGCAGCCGACGACCGTTAGGCTATTTATTTTGTTTCTTTAGATTTTTTATCGTGACGACTACTCCACTGCGCCTCGGAGTCTCCTGCGGAGATCCGGCAGTTTTTAATTATTATTATTATTGTCGTTTGAAGGGTACTCTTTCTATGCTGCTTCGTTCCTGACGCCATAAAAATATGGGGCGGAATTACTTTGCACCACGTATAAAAAAAAAAAAAAAAAAGCATAAAGACGACTTATGCGCCAACCGCTCGTCAAGTGCTCGTTACGTCAGTTATAGCTTCTGGTAGCGGTCTCAACAGTCCTTTTCAGGGCCCCCATATTTTGCAAACGGAGCTGTGTTTTGAATGCGGCACCCCGTGTTTCTGTAGAAATTCACAGTAAAGACCCAGCAAAGCTGGGTCTTTACTGTGACTTCTACTTCTACTTTACTTCTACTGTGACTTCTACTTTACTTCAGCGCTCGTGTTGTCCTGTTCTTTCTGTCCTATGTTCCGCGCTGTTCCATTTAGTCATGAACCAACTAGCCCATCAAAGCACACTGCTCCAGCAAAGGTATGTGGTCCCCAACTTTGATATCGGGCGTTATGATTCAAATAAAAATTGTTCTTGCTTTTTTCGCGCCTTTTATCCCAATAAATGCCGCCGTTGCAGTCGTCCCGCGGTGTTGTTGCGTGCTCGATCGCCGTCGGCGTGTCTTAGCTTCGTCGTCTTTGCTGGCGGCGCACCGGCGGAAGCGGTTGATCTGACACACCGCTTTCGGCTGCGGCTAGCAGACGGCGTTCGTAAAATGGCGTCAGCTGTTGCTGGCTTCACGCGGCGGTACCGTGCGTGCTTCTATTCATTCGGCGTTCGTTGCCATGGTGACGGCGAGGAAAGCAGACGAACTTTTTGATGCGGAAGAACGCTGCGGCGCAGCGATACCAGGTGCGTTCTAAGGCCCTTCCCGCATGCTTTTCAATGGGCGGAAGGCGAACAAAAAGAGTTCGAAATAAGGACTTAACGCAGAAGGCTGCATTTCTCCAGCGCCTCATAATTTGACGAGCCTTGCACGAAAAGCATGTTTTTAGACCGGAGTTTGGAGATAGTTTTTTTTACAACAACATGGGTCTAAAGTATCAATGTGCCTGGACCTTTTGTAGAAATACGCGGTGCGCATGCGCGGAGTATTTGATGCGCCTGGGTTCGAGAGTATCTAGTTCGAAACAATCCGCCATCTTGCTTTTCTCGCCTTTGCGAGCCTTGGAGACCATCGAGACTCAAGTTTTGATGTTGCGAACAAGGTGAACACGAGTCATCATACTGACGACGCCCGTTCTAGATTACGACGCGCACCGCCATCATGCCGGTGAACTGTGTAGCCTTCGGCTGTCGGAACTATTATCGCCCGGGTTGTGGAACTAGCTTTTTCGCTTCCCGTGTGCTAAGCTTCATCCCGTTAAGCGGGCAGCCTGGATTCGTGCCGTCAGGAGAGCTGAGAAGTCCGACCCCTCGAAGAACTGGAAGCCGAGTCAGCTGTCCAGACTATGTATTTTATTACAGGTAAGTTGACTTGTAATTTTTGCAAGCGATAGAGCTTTGCGAAGTGCGGCGATGATCACAGCCGGCGTTAGACAAGGCACACCCGGACCATGTCCCTACACTGTTTAGCTACTCGCGTCCACGACCGTCAGCACTCGGTCGGTTTCAACGCTGGTCCTCCAGATCATCAACCCAAGGGAAGAACCTTTTGTTGGCAATCAGGTCAGCTGAACACGAAGAAACAAGGACACGAAGGAAAGAACTGGACAAAGACAACGCTAACTATCAACTGAATCTTACTTTGTCTTCTTCCCGGCCTAGGCCCTTTTTTTCTTTCTAACGGCAGAATAAACACTTATAAAAACCTTTAAGCCTAGTATTCAACGGGGTGTGGTAGACCGCAATCTTCTCTTTTTTCTTCAATGGTCAAGGCCTCCAGCACTTCACGCGCGATGGAGTTCTTGTTCCTATGAAGGACGGTTATGCTGGTGAGCTCGGCATCGCATCCACAGGTCCGGCGATGAGCTGACAAATGTCCTGCTGATGTGCTTCTCACCGAGGCTGCGTGCTCCCTTGCTCTATCATTTATACATCGGCCAGTTTGGCCGATGTATAAATGCGAGCAGCGAAAGAAAACTAAGAGCAGCAAAAAGAAAACGATCCGGTAGCACACAAGAAGCCTAACGTGGAAGTTGTTTTCTCTACAAATACTCTCCAACCCAGTGCGCCTCAGGTTCGTCCCATAGGTGGCAGCACATATTCCCCAAAAGGTCCATTGGGCTGATAAAACTGGCGATCTTCCAGAGCCTTCTATACCATCGAGCTGCTCTCCCTCAGTGAGCACAGGTGTTCGAGCTCCTCCTCGCCTGCCACTCTGGGCACATGACCTCCCCGTTAACCAATCAGCGTTGAGCATCTCACTCCTCCTCTCCCACCTGTCAAACAGTCAGTGTCGAGCCTCGAGGCTTTATCAGCGCGAGAAGGTTCGCACAGAGGGAGGTCAACCCTCTGTGCGAACCTTCTCGTTTTAGCTTATGTTGTACCGCAGCGTAGTCTAGAAGCTCAAGCTCATAGCGTTGGCAGCTGTCATTAATGCACGAGAGCTTGTGCTGCCGTGGTCTGCTCCAAAGCAAGGACCTCGCGCTTCTAGCCTTTCCTGCGGTACATTACAAGGGGAATTAGAGTGTAGGGCTAGCCTTTTATTATGGCACCTGTCCGATCTGCCCGGGCGCGATCTTGCCAGGCGCGAGCTTGGTTCACTGGTGGAGCGCGCTCCCTTTACACCATCCTTTTTCGTTCTTTTTCTTTGTTGTTGAAATGCACACACGAGTGAAGGCGAAATAACAAGCAGCACATATTATTACTTGGGAAGGTTGAGGAAATTAACAAACAGAAAACATTAGGAGAGTTGATTGAAATTGGCATCACAGAGAAGCCGCTGAGAGAGACGTCGCATCCGTGTCGAGGCTGGCGTTGCTGCCGGAACGCCAATGACCTGTGGAGCGACTGGGGCTGCACTAGTTGCTGTGGGTGGGCTCTGTGGGCAGGATGTGCCCGGAAGGTTCCTAGATGGCAAGGTTACCATAGGTGCGTCGTCGTCGTCGGGCTGAGAGTCAGGGATGAAGATTTCGGAGGTTGCGATGAGGTGTTGCCGGTTACGACATAGCTCTCTAACGTCCTCTGTTACGACGCTGTGGGACCTTGGTGCCACCTTCTTTTGAATTTTGGCCTTTGTTGGCCACCACTTTCTGTTCCTTATGTGGACGACATTCCCTGGCTGGAGTGGCGGTAGGTGCGTCGTTGATCGGAGCTGCTGACGCTTCTTCAGGTGGTCTGCGGGCTCCACTGTGAAGTCAGGGACCAGCGACCTAAGGCGTCGTCCCATTAGCACCTCATTGGGCGATCTTCCATCCTCCAAGGCTGATGATCTATAGTTGAGGAGACCTAGGCAGAAATCTCCGTTTGAGTGATAGGATTTTCTAATAATTCTCTTGATTATCTGAACGCCCTTCTCCGCGAGACCATTTGATTGCGGAAAATACGGGCTGGATGTGACATGCCGAAAATCGCACCGCCTAGCAAAATACCGGAACTATTTTGAAGAAAACTGGGGGCCATTGTAGCTGCATAACTCTAGTGGAATCTCATGTCTCGCGACAATTCCCACGAGCTTGTGGACTACCGCAGCTCTGGGGGTGTTGCCTAGAGGCTCCACTTCGGGATAATTGGAGTACGCGTAAAACGCAGTGAGGTATGTTTTCCCAACATACTCGCGCAAATCAGCACCAACTCTGGACCAATGGCTAAGACGGTTTCTGCCTCATCAATAAGGGCTCTGCTGGCTGCTGATACGCGAACTGCTTCCATGTGGCACACTCTCTAGTCATGTCCTGAATCTCGGATGTCATGCCCGGCCAAAACATCAAATCTGCGCTTTGGCTTTACGCTTGTTGCTGCCCAAGTGGCCTTCATGAAGCCTCTTTAGAATTTCTAGGTGGAGACTCTTCGGTATCACTACCTTAACACCTTTGAAGAGCATGCCGTCAATCACCGACAACCCAGAAGAATATGCCTTGAAATCTCCTTCCACCGGCCAGTAGTTTTCAACATACGTGACCACAGTGTCCAACACGCCAATGTTCGCGGTTTCCTGTCTGAGCGTCGTGGACGTTGCCTCACTCACCAAGCTGGAGAGAACGGAGATTGCGTGAACCTCCGCGTCATTGTGCGGTGCCCCCTTTGGGCTGCCTGGTAGTGGTGCCCATGAGAGCGCATCCGCCAGGACGAGCTGTTTGCCAGGGACGAGCTGGAAGCAGTAGTCATACTTCATTAGCCGGATAAAGAAACGTTGAAGACAGGGCGGCATGCAGTGTTGTACGGAACGGCGTTCCTGGAACGCGTTCTTTTAGGAGGAACGAAGGAACGCCGTCGTTCCATTCTCCATCCGTGGAACTGGAGCGGGAACTCGTTACATTTTTACGGGAACGAAAGAAGGAACGGCGTTCCTTTTTCTTCGTCCGGTGGAGTCATTTTCATTTTGTTTGTAAGAGGGAAATTTTGAAAAAAAAAGTATGAAAACATTATATTTACGGAGAGGAGGGTCTTGTTCAGTTTTTTGTTACTTAGTGTTTATTTTGTGGGGTCCTCGCTTGGTAACAGTGGGGAGCAGGTAAACTAGTGACCATTAATTTTTTTTTTTTTTCAGTGCCCGAGATTGTGGCACAGAAATCAGAACATTTGGTCGAAGGTTTTCAGGAAAAAAGACGTCTTGAACTCGGGTACTTTTCTTGCTTCCACGAATCCTCATACATCCAGAAATGTAAGGCCGACTGCAGTCATCACTGAACTTCTACAAAGAAACCAGTTACACCAAAAGAACAGGTTACTAGACATCATACGCACCCTTGTATCCCAAGCATTGGCCAGATGCACAGAAATTAACCATACTCTGTCCTTTCCACCTACCTGCTTCTCCATTTGCTCGTCTTGCTGACAGCAACATCGGGAAGCAACTGTTGCTCAGTTCGAACACAGGACTTTGTTAGATTGAAGCGTGTGAGGTTGTTGTAAAACGCTCGTGGCAATCGAGGTAACAGTATATTTGGCTCGTCTGAATTGTCCACCAGAAACGTGAAAATGGCAAAACGCTGAGAGTTTTTAAAAGGGAATATAACAACAAATAAAAGCTTGCGTCCGTTTTTCTTTTTTTTTTCTTTTTTATCCTAGCGTTTTTTTTATTACGGCATTCAAATTAGTATGTTGCTATTTACTGGGATAGATAAAAAGAATTTTGGTTTCATACAACTAAATATTTTAATTAGCAAAGTACAAATGTAACGTATATGTAACTACACGTTCCATTTTTTTAAACTGTAACGGAAACGAGTTCCTTTCTCGCAGATGGAACTTGTTACGGGAACGCGTTCCAAAAATCAAGAGGAACGAGGAACGAGCTTCCGTTCCTCTTTTTGAGGAACTGTACAACACTGGCGGCATGTTGCCAAGATATTTCTTAGAGATGGCGATTAGTGGCTAATGGTCTGTTTCTAAAGTTATTGTCCCGCCGTAGATGAAGTTGTGGAACTTCTCAGAACCGTAAACAGTTCCAAGTGTTTCCTTCTCTATTTGGCGGAGTACCTTGTCTCACATACGGTGAAAACTCTAGAGTCGTAAACTCATGAACGCCAGTTTGCACCATGTAGTTCAAACAGCGCTGCACCAAGGCCACACCTTGATGCGGACAAACGGCGCCGAAGTTAACAAGCGTCACCCGACACTCAGGGTGGCGGGCTTCTTTCAACCGATCCCCAAACGCGCGTTCGCCCATCGTAACCGCTGTGGTCATGGCTGTGACGGCCGGAGACCCCCGAGGATCATTCTGGGTGTCATGTTCTCTTGGAGGTCGCCAGATACCCTAGTTCTTGCGCGTGCTGGCTTTGTCTTTGCCTTTTTTTTTTGTTTGTTATTTATTGCGTTAGATGACAAGCGAAGAAATTGTTTTCTGTCTTCTGACGGTTTCGCCTTCCCCTCCCTATCGGCCACTGTACATACCTTTATTTTTGTTACGTGTACGACCCTTGCTGCCTCTTCCTTGCCGTTTTCGCGTCCATCACTTGAAGAAGATCTTGCTTATTTGATCTCCCAAATAAGTGGTTTCGCTCAATCCGAACTGGCACTATTCAGCATTCAGGGTAATGCTACTCTTGCGCGCAGCTTCCAGAGCATTACGCAACCGCTCGTCATGTTCCTCTTTGCTGGTTCCCCAAATTGACACGTCATCTATGTACACACGTACGCCTGGAAGACCGTCGGACATCTGAGCCATAGCTTTCTAAAAAGCTTCCGGCGCTGATGCTCTGCCGAATGGTAATCGCAAAAAGAAATAGCGACCGAAAGGCGTGCTTGATGTGCAGATTCGCGATGTTGCGTCTTCCAGCGGTAGTTCACTGAAGCCGCGTTGGCTTCAAGTCTCGAAAAGAAATTTGCGTTTGCTAACTCTGCCTCGATGTGTTCTCTTTAGGCATTCATAAATATTCCCTTTTTATGCTCTCATTCACGTTCTTAGGGACCATGCACACTTGCAATTTTTATATTTTTTGCGTACAATAACAAGTGGGCTTACCCAGTTTGATGGCTCGTCCAACTTCGTGCTGATTCCAGCATTTCCCATGCGCTCGGGCTCGTTCTTCAGCAGGTCTCTCAGGTGGTGGGGCACCCTTCGTGTTGCTTGGGTGACTGGCTCGGATCCGGGCTTGAGTACCATCTTGTACGTTCTGTTGATACACCTAAGTCCGTAAAAGAGTTCCGGGAAGGTCTCAATTATGCCCTTTGGCACACTGGCCGGCACATTGTCAACGGGGTTCACAAGTCCGAAGTATTCACGCGCCGGCAGTCCTAGCAGCGGTCGATGGTGGTCTTGCATTACGAGAAATTGCACTCGTGCCTCCTTGCCTCGTGACTTTACAGAGACGACGGCAGTTCCGTTGTGGCTGATCACATTGTCGTTGTAGTCCCGTAATCCAGAGGTTATTCTGGTCACTGGAAAAGCCTCGTCAATCTGGCACAGCAACTTCCTCGGTAACAGATTAGCTTGTGCTCCGGTATGTACCTTTAGGTCAATAGGCTTCCCAGCCACTTGCGCTTGTACCCACCATTCACCCTTGTTGTTGCAGTTCTGCACTTCTAAGACCTCTAAGTCATGGTCCTCGGGCACGTCGTACACGCTATTAACAGGAACTTTTGTCCTGCAGTATGTCGCGAAGTGATTTTTTTCTTTGCATTTGTAGCACTCTTCGCCGTATGCGGGACACTTCTTCGGGTCGTGCTTCGTGCTACACGGCTCACTTTTTCCTGCTTGGCGATACTGGCGTTGCTTCGACAGGACTTCCACAGTCTGTCCCGGACTGTTTCAGCTTTTTCTCTGCTTGACTGCTATTTCTGCCACCTTACAAAGTTGTACTGCTTTCTCGAGCGTCAACGGGTCTTCGCGTAGCAGTCTTTCTCTCAGCTTCACGTTAGCTGTCTCGTAAACAATTTGGCCTCGAATCTTTGATTTGGTCAAAGTTCAAAAGTTGCACGATTATACGTTGAGCTGCAGGTCTCTGGAGAAACATTCGAACGCTTCGTCTTTGTTCTGCTTGCACGAGCGAAATTTATATCTTTCGCAAGTCTCCTTCCAGCGCGGCGTGCAGTAGCTTTCAGATATTTGCACTAACGTAGCGTAGCTTTCGCGTTCTTCGGTGGAACATTAGAAAGTATCAAAAGCTTCCAACACCTTTGGACCCGCGACGTGTAAATGTATTTTGGCCTTCTGCTTCTCGGAGCGCGGTTTTACTGGCTCTATGGCTTCGAGGTACAATGGACCTTTTGTAGAAACATTGGTTCGAGAGTAAATGGTTCTAGTACCCTCCGTCTCTTCCTTCTCGCTGAGCAGAAAGCGAAGATGGTTTCTTTGTGTTGACTACGGGGCAGAAGATAACGCATGATGGGGACAAAGGCGAGTTTGGGGGAGCCCTATCTAGGTCACAGCGCCTCAATGGGTGAACAGGATGTGGCCGACGCTTTAGGTGTCGAACGGGAGGGAGAGCCCTGCGCACGCATTGTTTTCTAGTCACTTAGTCTCGAACCCAGTCGCGTGTCTAGGTGGCAGCGCATATTCGCCAAAAGGTCCATTCCAATCGCTGCTGGAACTTACGCCAATTCTGGGCAAGGTTGCCTGTCAGCAAGACTGCCTCCATAGGTCAAAGTCCTTCCATGGCTTGGTCACGAAGTCAGCGAAGGATGCGTTGTCGCCATATATCCCACTTCTGACACCATGTATCAGAGCGAGAAGAAGGTTCGCACCGCGGGAGGTCAACTAGGGCTAGCCTTTTATTATGGCGCCTGTCTAGTCTGCCCAGGGACGAGCTTGCCAGGTACAATCTCGGTTGACTGGTGGAGCACGCTCCCGTTACAGAGGCCACGCCTTTATCTCGGCTTCAGAAAATGCCGAACACCCAGCCAAAGAACGTTTCACGTTAAAAAGCGACATGCGCACCTCGTGCGTTTGTCTACCCTCCAGATACGTGTTGTTGTTTCCCTCGACCTCAACCAGTGACGGTCCACGCTTCGGTTGGCTGTCTCGTCATAAGGAGGCCAGGGCCCTGGCCATATTTGTTTGCTCTGCAGCAGACTATTTTAACTTTTCTGGAGGACTTAGGAGCACGTCCTGTTATGCAACATTGGTGCATCATTTTGGCAGTGCTCATTTTTAGTTTCTATAAAGCGATATCAGTCACTTACTTTGGCTCTTGTTTTGACCGGAATTGCCCTTTTATGTCTACATTCGTATCCTACCCGCGTTTTTTGGTATTCATTATGTTTGAACAACACTTTCGAATCAAGAGCGTGATCCCTATTGGAAAACCCCAATATAAACAGCGTATTATGGATATTGGTAAACAATATATTTTTATTGTATTGCAATACAATATAGACAGTGTATTGGAAAACATTACATTTATTGTATTGTATTACAATAATGATTTGTTATGGGATTCCAATATCCATAATACGCTGAAAATATTGGAATCCAATACCGTATAAACCCTTATTGGATCCCCATGTGTCGTATGGGGATCCAATAAGGGTTTACGATTCCAATATACTCAGCGTATTATGGATATTGGAATCCAATATATTATATCGGCTACCAATAAAACTATATGCGAGTTGAAATATCACGTTCAGCACATTTCTTTGCAACGCAGTCTCTTCTTGTGTGTATTTCTGAGTGATAAAATAAAGTGTTGTTGTCAAATTATGAATAAAGAAGCAAAACACTGGGCTTATCCATACCAAATATATTTAACATATTCCTGAACTGGAGGATCTGGCATTTACTACAAAAGAAAGTTAATTGTTTAGGACCCTCATTCAAAAACTTGCTGTTTGAAAACAGAATGTGAAATCCTCACCTTTTAATGAAAGCAGCACCTGCTACCTGTAGCCATATAGAAACTGCAAAATAAAAATTTGTGATTAGTTTGGAACAAGTAGCAATCCTTCACTAAGCCGGATAGATTCAAAATTATGTCAGCGTTTGATTGTGGAAAAATAAGCTTCCATTCCACTGCCACGGATCATTCTGAGCTCCGTCAATTAAATAAACCTATCGGCTCGTCTGACTTCACAGTTCCTGCTTTGCACCTAACTAAAGTATCTGGAATGCTCACCTTTGAGGAAAAACAAACTGGTGCTTGCTTGCTTGTAGGCCATGGAAACTGGAAGAGAGATTTGCGATTAGTTGCGTTCAAGTAGCAATTACATTGAGCAGCCCCGTAAAGTACACTAAGTCGAAAAGATTAAAACAATTACACGCGCAGGACATACATAACCTCTTGCAACGTAACTGGGCATACGACAATGCCGCTCGCGTGTATTACAGAAAAATAAGCTTCAATGCACGAGCCCCCAGTCGTTCCGAGCTCTGTCAATTAAACATGCTGTACCGGTCGTCTGGCTTCAGTATTCCTGCTTCGGGAATCTGGAATTCTCACCTCTGAGGAGAAGCAAACTGGGACCTGCTGGCTCTTAAGCCTTGGAAACTGTCAGAAAGATTTGCGATTAGCTGCGTCCAAGTACCAATTTCTTTGACCAGCCACCTACAGCACACTAAGCCAGATAAAATCAAAATTACATGTGCGTGACATAACATGCCTCTTGTGACAAAACTGGGCACATGTTTTGTCGCCTACAGCAACACTGAAGCCAGACAGACAAGCGATACGGCATATTTAATTGACGGAGCTCAGAACGACTGGGGACGCTTTCACTGAAGCTTGTTTTGCTACAATACACGCGTGTATTGCAGCAAAACAAGCTTCAGTGAAAGCGTCCCCAGTCGTTCTAAGTTCCGTCAATTAAATATGCCGTACCGCTTGTTTGGCTTCAGTATTGCTGCTTCAGAGCAAACTAGAAAATCTGGAATCCTCACCTTTGAACGAGAGCGAACTGGCACCTGCTGGCTTGCGGGCCGTGGAAACTGCAAGAGAGATTTTTGATTAGTTACGTACAAGTAACAATTTTTTTCGAGTAGCTGCCTACAGCACATTCAAATTACATGCACGGGACATAGATGCCTCATGCGACGGACCCCCTTCATCCTTGTTTTCCATTAACTCTGCTCACCTTCACCACCCGCCTCCAATTTCTGCGCTACTTCTTTAATCTCGATTCCCTGGTTCCCAAAGGCCATGCTATGGCTCGTGCCAGTCACAGGTCTGTCAGCTCTGCAACTGGCGCCATTGTGGCAAAGACGCCAAAGCACCTGGCGCTTGATGTGCTCTTTTAATATTCTGAGCATTGCTGAAAACAGGTGGATGGGAGTCTGGTATGCCCTTTGATTAGTTGCGCATCGTTTCGAATCAGAGGGTAGGCGCTTCTGCGATCTGAGCGCATGCTCGGTATTTAACAATAGTTGAAATTGAACTCTGCAGGAATCTTCAATCATAACAAACAGAATGTGCATGCCAAAAGGCTTAGCAATTGAAACACTCACCATCTATCAATTTTCGTTTCTTGTCCGCAAGAAGCTGTCGCATATGTAGCCTCCCTTGCTTAAGCCGCTCCTCCCTAGTGTCCCGGTTAGGTCTCGTCCTGATGAATCGTCGGTGGAGACCTGAGGTGCAGTCAACATCAGATTAGACCTTTTGAGACAGAACCATATACTTCCTGGGAGGAAGTACACCCAAACGAATTTTAGCCATGTCATTCATAGGGAGTTTTAAAATGAAAGGCCTGACGTAAAATGAGACGTCAATACTGACGCACCCCTTTTGCGAACCTAAAATTTTGAAGGCCTTGTCCCCCTAGCTAGGGGGACAAGGCACATGAATCCCGGCATGTGGATGAAATTTTTACCTTAAGATCCTGACTCAATGCCCATCCCCGAATATTCGACCACCACACTTTTAGAAAAGATAACTTTTTAGAAAACACCAAGTCATCGACCACCCCTACAAAAGCCTGAACCAAGCCTACTCGTACCATGGCTTGTTTGCTCCGTGCCGCCTTGAGTTAATTCGGGCTGACAATTTTTTTTTTTTCAAATGGAACCCAGATTCTTAGTTTTGGTTTCACTTGTAGAGGCAGGTGGATACTTTTGTAAAGCTTCCTCCCTATGCGCTTCTGAGTCAACATTTTTGCAATGGCCAACCCCCGGGCTGTGATTTTTGCGCTCCTTGACAAATGCTGAAACTCATATAGCAGTGATGTGATTGGCCTAAGCCGTTTTGGAGCAGAAAAAGTGGCCTTTGAAGCAGCCAAAACAGTGTTTTGGAGCAGCAAAAGTAGCTTTTAAAGCAGATATTCTAATAAAAATAAAAATATTTGTTTTAAATGCTGGACACGCGAAGAGAATCATGCTCGCCGAAATAAACCAATTATGGTGAAGTTCGGCCACCTGGGAGTCTTTCAAGATGTAACTGAAATGCCAATGACATGACACATTTCTTTTTGCTTTTCGAAACATTCTGCAAGGCTGGAGCAAGCTTTGCTTTAGCTTAGGGTAGTAATGAATGTCCAATTTCAATGTCTCCAAAGAAATATTGCGACATCCCACAAGTGTACAGTGCTGTAGGCATTGCCAAGCAATTCCGAAAAACTGCTTGCCACCGTTTTACTGGTTGCCGACGTGCCAGATTTTCGTCAAAACTAATTAATGGTAAAACAATGAATTGCAAGCATCCCGGCTGGTGCCTCTGTTGTGCAGTTATGTTCGCACCGTTGGTTCACATGCACGTGAGGGCAACTCCTGCGGGCTTGCAGGTCACGTGCTTCGTCGCGCGAGCGAAACGGCTGTTCGATCGAAACCGAAACCATGCCTCTCCGCTCTGCCGCCAGCTGGTTGCCAAAAGTCTATGCAAAATGTAACTGCACAGCATGCGACAAAAAAGAGTCCAGCGTCGCGTGCTTGCAAAGCCGGCAGGTGAGGTATGAGATAAACACAGAAAAAAAGAACCTGAGCGCATTGATGCAAGACATCGCGAGCCAGGGTCGCTTTGTGCAACGACTGAACTCGAGACAAACAAGCGCGCTCTGTGGGTTCAGCGTGCAGACATTCCCTTCTTTGCTTCAGCTCACTTCAACTTTTCTTCGCGACACATTTTTCACGTACCGGGGTCCCTCTCGAAAGAAAGCCCACCAAGAGAAACCTAGGTAATCAATACTTCGACACAGCAGTCTTTGAGCTAGAGAGGGATTTTGTAGTAGCGTATGTTTTAAACAAGAACATGAATGTTGATGAACATGCGGCGGTCCTTATGTTTCAGTTTAGGAAGCTCCATATCTCCAACATCTTGCGGCCGTTGATTTCAGGAGCGAGAGCTTCAGCTCAAAATGTAACTCCCGCCGCGCCGAAACATAGTTTCGTTTCACAGCGTAACGTCAAGGCTGGTACCCAGCACGCTAGCGTCGCAGCACACACACACACGCCGGCAACTATCGTTAAAAAAAACGCGAGACGAGACTTACGCTTACGAGACGACGAGACATGAAAGGAGAGACAGCATGGCGGAAAAAAACATGCAAAAAACCATGGACGATTGATGCAGGGTATTTTGTGTCGGGCGGCCGTTTGCGCCGCCTAGCTCATGCATGCTCAGTTACGGTACTTAGTTTAGTTTCAGTTTTGAAAGGCGACCAAAATTGGCCCTTTGGCGCAGATTACCCATATTTTGGCAAAATGTAGCAGGATGTAGCAGGGTTAGCCCCTTGGCGCAGTTTGGCGCAATTGGCGCAGCCATCACATCACTGATATAGGCGGGCAATAGCTCGCCTTGAAAATACTTGCTCTTGGTGGCCGAGAACAAACTCGTGTTTTTGATTGGCAGCCATTTGCTGCGAAGAATACCTGCACATATCCTAAAGAACCCAGTCTTAGTCTAACACAGATGCTTTGGCCAGACAGAGATGCAAAAGCCTGACACAAGACCACTATAAAGACAGGAAATAGAGTGTCTGTGAGGAATAAAACACACCACTCAGATAGGCATCAATCACTCACCTTGAAAACATTTGCCATGAGCGGCAAAGAGCAAACTTCTGGCCTTGATTGGCTGGTGGTCGCCACCAAGACCTGCATGTATAAGAAAGACCCGGTCTTAGTCAAACTTGGGTGTTTTTGCAGCAGAGACACAACAAGATACTAATGCAAGACCAGAACACATAGGAAATGGCATCCAAGAGGAATGAAACACAAAGGTCATACAGGCGGGTAATAGCTCGCCTTGAAAATACTTGCTCTTGGTGGCCGAGAACAAACTTGTGTTTCTGATTGGCAGCCATTTGCTGCGAAGATTACCTGCACATATCCTAAAGAAACCAGTCTGAGTCTAACACAGATGCTTTGGCCGGACAGAGACACAAAAGTCTGATACAAACCACAAAAAGCAGGAAATAGTGTCTGCGAGAGATGAAAACAGACCGAGGTGGAGAGGCTCGTTCTGTTTCACCTTAGTCAAAAAGTGTAGCTCATTTTGCTAAAAAAATGCATATTTGCTAAAAAATGTATAATATATATTTTGCCCCACTTAGCAGAGTTTACTGCCAAGGGTACCTGCAAACCAGAATAAGTCAGACTTAGTTTTTTTTTTTTTCTTTTGATGAGCGACAACAGAATCCTAAACGGGTGATGAAACAAAATATAAGCCTACCAAGCCAGACTAGTTTGCCTAGATGCAAGTACAGTGCCTCGGCCGACAAATGAGTTTCTATTCTTGGTCACTTGTCATATTTGATGGGAATAGTAAATGAAAATAAGGCTATCTCTCTTGTAGCCGAAAGCTGCAAACGAAATTCACATACCTCGATAAATGACCTAAAAATAAAATTGGGTGGTGGCCAAGCGGTTTATGGTGTCAAATTTCAAATTTACAGACTGTGTATTTCTGGTTGAAGTCCTCCTGGTGTATATTTTCATCCTTATTAATTTTATTTAATTTTTTTGAGGCACTAGCACATAATTTATATGCTAATTCAACTTTAGAAGCGTTTTAAGAATACTCCACGGCTTAATAGTGCTCGTAATAATTTCTCATGAAGAGCGGCTTTCAATTTTTTTCTTGCTCTCGCTGCTGCTTGCTTCCTCACCCTTAAAATGCTGACAACTCGACACAAAAGTAATAACAAAATGTGCTTCAAATGTGATGAAGATGAGCATTTCCAAGTTGTACCCCTGCTTCATGCCCATACCATAGCTGAGCACAGCGACGAATGGTCCCAGGTGCTGTGACCCGACCGTATATAGCCTTACGGTGCGGCGCAACTCATGCAGCCCCTATGCTTGATGATGGAGCCAGTGCGCGAGGTGCGACCTGCTTGAGCTGTGCAAGCCACAGCTTTACAGCCTGCAAAGGGTGGGAAGATGCCCCTCCCCTTGCAGAGCTTGCAATAGCTCAGCAAGAAGCTATTGCAAGCACTAGGGAGCCAGTGTGTGAATAAAAGCACTTCTGAATGTGAGTTAGTGTGTAAATTATGCGTCTATACGTTAAAACTTAAAAAAAATTATTATTTATAAATATAAATATATATATATATATATATATATATATATATATAAATATATATATATATATATATATATATATATATATATATATATATATACTGTAAACGACTAAATTTTCGCGAGGAACTAATTTTCGCGAATTTCGCGAATCGCCTACAAACGCGAAAAATACGTCCCGCGAACAACTCGGGCAATATGTGAACACTACGGAAGCTAAGCTCGGTTCGCGAAAATTAGAACCCGCGAATAATTTCAAATTTTCAGCTTTGGCCCGATTCGCAAAAGTTAGAGCCCGCGAAAATGAAGTCGTTAACAGTATACTAAAAAAAGGCAAAAAGAAAAGAAACATCTTCAGGTGGGTTTGAACCCAGAGCTCCACTGCCCTTGATTTCAGTTCCCTAAGGACCACTTCAGACGGGGCCACGTTTCTAGCAATTTTGAGGTTGCTGGCGGGTTGTTCCCTAGGTTTTCCCAGATCAGCACGAATTTCTGAGATCAGGTTCGGCTCAAAACAGACAAGCAACTCTAACAAACTGGAGAAGTTTGAAGCGGCAGCAGCCAATCAGGGACGCAATATTTTCACGTGACACCCCTGTGGTGGTGAGGATGACAGCTGAAGACTTGGTCCTGGTTTGAAATGGATCATTTTGGAAATAAACTTTTTCAGAAACATGAGTGAGTATTCTCAACGCCACTCAAAGATATAAAAACACGTTTTTAGCACGTAGTTGTGCGTCTATAGACCGTTTTATCGTGGGTAGCGCCATTTTGAGAGCGAGAGAGAAAAGGGGAAAGGGCTACCGGTGCTTTCCTCCTTTCTGATTGTGTAGAAAGAGTGAAAGTCCCGGATGAGAGGCTTGGCCGGTGTTGGGTGTCTGCAATGCCCCAACTTCGTTCGCGCTTTCTTCTAAGTTTCAAACTCCCAAACTTAATTAGAGCCATAGTCTTCGATGGCGACAGTCCCCCGGTTATCGGGACACCATTGCTGGGTGATAGGGTGCACAAATAACGACAGAAAGCGTCGAATACTGTCCGAGGACCTATGTAGCTTGCATGGAATCCGGCAAAGCAAGTACGGCTGGAATGTTTTTAAGCTCCATTGCTTTCCGCATGACTGGAAAGGATGAACCATTTATACATTTTTGCTTGCAATGGGCCTATTTCAACGTAGCCGCTTTTAGTTGTAATCAACAAGCGATACACAAAACGGGAACCTTAAAGGGCAACTCCGGCCAAAACTCGAAATGAATTAAATTACTGGTATCGCTTTAGTGACACAAAATACGACCCCAGCCAAAATTTCACGTCCGTGGGATGCCGCATTCTCAACTAATGCCGATAATTAAAACGCGACCCGCCGCGAGCCGCTGCTCCTTAGCGGGCGGCCAGCGGGTTGCCGATCGCTAAAGCAACATTGGGCCGTGATGTCAACATCGTTCTCTTTTTTTCCTCCGTTCCGGACGGGCGCACGGCGCAGTCGTCGCGCGCGCTCCTTTGTGCCGCTACCACCGCTACTTCGGCTTGTAATTGCGTGTTTAGCCGTTGCTTTTACCTGTAGCCCGTGTAGCTTCGGTATAGCCTTTTGTTTATTTGCTTGTGAGGACTCCTAGACTCGTTTTAGCGAGCAACTCGGTGTGCCCAAGACTGCCCACACTCTAAAAAAAAAAGGTGTCAAGGGAGAGTAAGTGCCCTAACTTACTCTCCTTTAACTCTATCTGCATGGAAGTTACTCTTTCCCGACCGCTTCTTTCGATGATACTCTAACTTAACCCTCCCTCGACCTCGAGAGTAACTGTAACGAGAGTTAGTTTCTCCTCGCGATATCACGGGCTGTCGATAGATGGCGCCGCTATGGGTTCGGCGCAAGTTCGACGCTGTTCGGCGCAGGTATTTTTTTCGTTTTCTCGCGGAAACCTTTTTTTTCCTATCCGCTTTTCTTTTTTTTTCTTCTTCTTTTTTCTTTTTTTTTTTTTTTTTTGGGGGGGGGGAGATGGGCAAGGATGTTTTAATAAATGAGTTGGTACAGCCTGCCTTGACGGGTTTATATTTCAGTATTTATTAACTTAATTATTACCTGCGGCAGGAAGATCATTGGAGCGGTGGACACTCCTTTATCCAAGCAATAGGCAATTAATGCTTTTGCTACACAGATATGTTAAACAATAAACATATAGATCAGTGTGTAAACGGGTGTATGAGCGGATGCTGACGCGCGTGTGGGATTATGTTTCGTTACATAAGTGCCTAGGGTTGTTATGTAGCCCAGGGATGTTTTTGGGGCATTGTTATATTTTTGGGGGGTCGTTTCAAGTTACTGCTGAGCCCGACCTCACTGATCGTAGGAACAGGTATATGTATAAAAAAAAGTATTTTTTCCACATTCGCATTAAAAGCAAGCAAAGAGGAAAACCTCCCTCCGCGACAGAAGAGGTCGGCTTCGCGCGGTCTATTGCATACGCCACGTGACGACCATTTCATAAAGCGTCGCCCTAAACACGGCGTTCGTTTCGAAGCCATGTATAGGTTCAAAAAACCTATACATGGCGGCAAGCCAGGTTTATGGTACGTGACACTAGGGGCTCCCTTATTTTCACCGCCGTGGAGAAAATAAACGACGGAGCCAGAGCGCTTGGAAAAGTTGTTAGCGATGATTTCCAAACTTGTTATGCGGTCTTTGTTTTGAGTCATTAAATAAACTTGGCTTGACTACTACCTTTTTTTTCAATATGTACATTTTACTTTCCAAAGCGCGGGAGTCGATCAGTCTTCTGCTCTGTTCAAGAAAAGCTCTGGGGGGTTAAACCTTTAACTCTGCACAGTTGGCTACATCCTTTAACTGTTTTAACCTCGCTCTCCGAAGCTCCCTTGACAGGATGGTTTTCGATATAAGGGAACATTCAAGATCGCTGCTCTTTTCCGCTGTTCATCAAACAGTTCCTAATGTACAGCGGAAGCACCGTGTAGCATTCCGGATATCGATATTTGTGGTACGGATCTCACTGGCTTTAAATATATATACATTAGTGTGTATTACAGAAGTCTTATTTCGCTGTCCAACAGAGCCACATTTAAACTGCCATTGACGGGTTCACCTTACGTTCAGTTCGTTCTACACAGCAAGCGATAGCTCAATTATTTTGGGAAGAACGTAGACTGCTCTATGTCGCCCTACGATATGTTAAAAAGTATGCTAAGCTTCTTAGGTTCGATGCCCCCGAGGTACGAAACACGGACGACAGAAGCTCAGTTAAAATGAATGAGCGAAAATGTATGTTCTGTAAGTAGTGGTAGCTTCCTCCATCTAGCATGGCCTTTGATAAAGCCTGTGTCTAGAGTGCCGTGGTACTCTTGCCAAGCGTTCAAGTGTCCACGTCCGATGGCACTCTAAGCACGCATTGGAGTGCCGTCCGAATGCCCTAAATGGGTTGTACAGAAGACGTGGGTCAGCGCGTCCCGAGAAGCAGAGCCTGCCGCATCCGTGAGCTAAAGAAATCCGATTCACAAAAAATTTTTCACCATCGAAGTGCTTCGGAAGTAAGGGAAGTGTCGCAAGCGGAAATTTAGAGGACCCAGAGGAAATTAGAGAGTAAATAAATTTAGAGGAATTTAGAGGACCCAGAGGAAATTAGAGAGTAAATAAATTTAGAGGAATTTAGAAGATAAATAAATCTGTATTTTAGAGACAGCCAAATTTACTTATAAGCTTGGTCTTGGTACCAATCCTGCCAGCTGAAAATCATGATGTGGAAAGATTGTGAACTTTAATTTGGTCTCCTGTGTTTGTTAGTTACCGAATCGACAACAAACCAGCACCGACCAACCAGCTCTTTTACGACGCAAATATTTTCACGAAAAAACTTAAAAAAAAACTTTGAAAAAACAAATAAATAAACACAAAAAAGATAGTGTGGGGCATGCTGCGGACACTAAAGTTCGTTAAAATTTTTTTCTTATTTTTTTTTGTTTTGTTTTTTTGTTTGTATGGAGCATTAGTGCAAGCTGGGTGCAAGGTGCGCAAGGAACGAGCGAGGCGCCCGTTGAGTCCGGATTCCCTGGATTACCGCCTTCGGAAGCACACGCTGTCCTCAGTTGCCACACAAAGCCTTTAGTCATGGATCGGGGACTTTATCCCCCGTAAGCTGACAGCGCGGTGGAAACTGCGTGCTTGTTAGACCGTTTGACTGTCAGTCTCGCACCACGGGATCACCCCTTCTCCGCATACACACGCGAGGCGAGCGAAATCAAGCGATAGGAGTCAGGCCACTGAATGGTTGGCTAACGCTTAGCTTCACCGCATTGTCAACTTAGAGATGAACGAAATAAGAGCTCACCTCTACAATCAATTTCCGGCCTGTTATCGCCTGACATCACTTTCTGCGCGCGAAACCTCCAACCTTGAAAGCAACAAGATCGTTTTGCCCACGAGCAAGCTTCACGGAACTTTAGAACGGATGCCTTGCGAACGATGGGGCCTAGGAAGAGTAGCGCTGCCATAATCTTTTTTTTTTTATTCTGTTTTTGATTTTACGAACGGTTTAGGAATATATGACCGAATACCGTTTTGGCATCTCCACAGAGCTAAGATTTAGTGACACTATGAATGTGTCATTGATAGTAGGTATTCCATGCGCAATTATGCATAAATATATAAGACAACGATAATTTATTTGTTATGTTTGTGAACACGGAAAATACATAAATGAATGAATTAATATATTTATAAAATTATCTGTTTCACATTTTTTCTCAAGAAGGTCTTTCTCGCGCGCTTCATGGGTAACAACACAATCATTTAAGTACTGACGTGTGCACTTATATGGCAGAATTTTTTTTTTATTTTTATACAAAAGAACGTTACGTTAATTTACCTTAATTACTTTTCTCGATTAAATTTTCCCTATAATAAGGGACGTGCTTAAATGCATATGTGCTTCTGTGCAACCCTGTTGTCATTGCTGCCAAAAAAAAAAAAAAAACATCTTTTTGATAGGACAGGTCAGGAGCGCTTTTATATTATAAATTTGAAATAAACACCCGTGCCAAAATCACCGGTGCATTTCCAATGAGAGGGGCCGCCATCCCGTGCTCGCCTGGCGTATAAATGATCAGTGACTCGTCATTCGTAATCTATAGATAGTATTTCGGATGAAAACATTATTTCAAAGCAAATGAGGGCGAAATTACAGTCGATGTGCCATAGTGAATCGTTAATTAAACAAGAGTTCCACCTACACCAAATCTATGACGTCGCGCTTAGGCGGTGGTACAGCCTGTTGAACGGAGCATGGCCAAACGCTTCACACTTCGGAAAATGGGTACATGCAGCGCGTCGTACGCGGAGCTCTTGTGTGCAAACGCGTGCTTGTTTACACGCAATGAGTTGGTGTTCACTCGATTCAAAGGTCAAACTGTTCGTGAGAGATTATTCGGCGTGAACTCGGTCTGCCTTTCAAGATTTGCGACACTGGTTCACGCTGTACATGAGACACGAGTAGCTAGTGCAGCACGACCGCTAACCTGAGGTCGTTAACGTGCATCACGCGCTATACTTAGTTTCACCTCCGAATGAACCGCAGATGCTGTTTCAGTGCTTGTGCACCCGCGAGCGCTCGTGTGCCCGCCGAGGCGTCATCCAAAACAATTAGCTCGCGCTTTTAGCACGTGTGACCAACAATGGTCCATGCTGAGTTGAGACGAAGTATTCCTGGTGTTCATAGCGCGTTCTGTAGAATGCGCTTGCGCTCCTCGTGCTCCTAGCTCCAACCAGTCAGCGACACGCGCGGGCTAGCGCGAAATCCTCCCTTTGAAACAGAAATTTCTAGCGCAAGCGGTCATTCCGCGAAAACGCCTCTGAAGGCTGCACTTTCGTGCCGGTAGCCTTTGCTGTTTAAGGACAAGCCTCGGGCACGTGCAGCATTCGCGCGGAAATATATTTTGGTGTTGTAGTAGTATTTTGAAGTGCAGGAGAAAAGCTGGAAGCCACCCGCATCTATTTCACCAGCAGAGTGCTCGCGAAAGTAGCGTAAGCACTTTTAACGTAAGCTACCACTTTTAGAAACAGATTGTAATTGTTTGAATAATCTTCTATTTATTCTTTTTTCCCAAAAAATTGATTCGTGATTGGAGTGATCTCCGAGAATACCGGTCACCAGTGATACCTGTATAGTGCCATATTGGCGTGACATTTGAGTGCTGTGCTCCTGATGCATCGTGTTCCTTTTTATTATTCCTGTTCTTTTTTTTTTTTTTTTTTTTTGCAATTTGACAATTGGACTTTTATGTAGTCGGACGCTGTGTTTCTCTATCGGTGACAATTTGATAGTTTATGTACGAAATTAATCCCTAAATAATGCCCTCTGCACACTGTAGGCAATTTTATAAATAAATAGAACAAATAAATATCCGTGGGAAGGGTGCGCTAATAACTGAATGAATAATTTTCGATTAGTCTTTCAAAGGTTGGTATTTTACGGCAGTTAATCATTCAAATATTAAGCTGAGATCTGTTTTTGTAGTGAAGGCAAGTGGAACCGTTCGCGGGTTTTAGAGGTTCGAAGAGCTATCGCTGTAAAATGGTAAACACTCTCCAATGTACTTTTTTTTTTTTCGGACATGTTGGTTTGAATATATTTACTGTGGCGGATGCTTTCAACGCGTGAGCTCTTGTTTAGTGGGGGCATTCCTTCAGTAGTGCACCCGCTCTCTCTTGCCTCGGTATTACGAATATCAAATGATTATTAACCCCTCCACTAGCAATCCGGAAAATGGGTTTTATCGACGTGTCTCATTCGCTATGGCAATCGGTTTGTTGGATGATGCTTCATCGACAAAATCGTCTCGTCGGCACTGCGCTGTCCCATCGACGGTTTCATCAAAACGAGCGCTGTGTCGTTTCACAACGTAGCTTGCTTTGCGATAGCATTTATGGGCGAGCCCTGCGCACTTTACGCGTCCGTAACGGTCCGCCGGTCGGTCGTCTGTAACCATACAACAGATTGGAGCCACCGCGTAACCACAGTGGAAATAGCGCTCAATACAATAGTCACAAGGTCACGTGACTATAATCCATGCGGGCGATGTAAACATCGTCACTGATGAATCCATGAATCCCGAACAAGAGCTCTGCCGGACAAAAGCTTTTCGATGACCCGCGCGAAACCTCAGCACTTTTTTCCAGAGACTCGGATAAAAGTACATCATTTTATGACAACACGTGAGCAAAGGATTAATGAAGAATTTCTTTAATTTCATTGCCGATCTTGATATGAGGACCGTATCTTTGTTTCTGGGGACCGAAAGCTACGTTCAGAAATGTCTCGATATGGGCTCATCGGGGCCGCCAAATGGGGCTGCCGATGTCCGCGTCAATGCCTCGCCATGCATGGGACCTTTCGCTCCAGATTATTAAGTTGACTCTATGACCCCGAGAGAAAAGCTTCGTACCCTAACTACGTGTTTATGGACTTCATTTCGTGTCCAGTGAAGAACCCCGTTGCGATTGACGGGACAAGAACATATTCTGAAACGTGGTTATACAAGGACGGCTCTATGACTTTACGGCACAACTGCTGCCACAATAACACGCCGAATGCCTCCAACATGGCACCACCAAGGCACTGATAGCAGACGATAACGTTGTTTTTTATTTAGAGTTTAGCCGGAAATAACGTCAGCTGCAAAACGCAAAAAAAAAAAAAAAAAAAAAAGCGAGCACAAAGAAGCACGAGTGCACACTCTGAGCGCTACTGGCTACTGAATTTTATTTGGAAAACACGAACATATGTACACACATTATTATACCTCACCCCAAATGAATCTGAATTTCTTATTTGCTGAAACGAGCGACGACGCACTGATGCAACCGTCATCCTTCTTTACACTGATTTTGAATGAAAAGGTTTACTCCGACTTAACATAACAAATTAATAACAAAAGGTACAGACGTTTCGCTACCTATGCAGGTGGCATCTTCAGTATACACTGACAGACGTTTCGCCACCTATGCAGGTGGCATCTTCAGTATACACTGACACGTGTCAGTGTATACTGAAGATGCCACCTGCATAGGTGGCGAAACGTCTGTACCTTTTGTTATTAATTTGTTATGTTAAGTCGGAGTAAACCTTTTCAATCATGAATTCACCAGGCTTTTGGAACATTTTTGCACTGGTTTTGAATGCCTCGAAAATTCTCCCCTCTGTTTTCGGTACCTACTTGCCCAAAATAAATATTTTATCTAGCAAAAAAAAAAAAAATCATACGAACGCTTATCACAGTGGACTGCCAAGTTCCACAAGGGAGACCGCTTTACAGAAAGTTCATGCCCTGTGTACGATCTGGTGGAGCACGAAAGCACCCGATGTCAAAAGCCCGTGCCAAATGCCCCACGACTGACACCTCACCCTTTAGCCCCGCCTTTAAAAAGCTAGCTTGATCAGAAGCCCATGACGCGAATCCCCAGATCATATGGCCGGGTTCTCACCGTGATGGCGAAGCATTCTGCTTTTAATTAAGAGAGAGCAAGTGTGCACGCGAGCGTGTGTAACGTAATCATGCCGTCATTTGTAGACCTTCAACATTTTAGGTTAAGGAACAATGTCGCTACACCTGTACGATCGCCCACATGTGGTTGGTATTTTAGTCTACAGATCTGGAGCAATCCACATGTTTGCGTGCATTTTTTTTTTTTTTATGCGCATGTTTTGCTGTTTTGTTTATGTTGAGGCATAACCTAGTTAGCCTCGCTGGTGCTCCGAGGCAACGGGAAGTGGCTGACGATTTTCTTAAAAATCATATTGCCTCTTTTTTTTTCGTTGGGAGACATTTGATTTATCGTTCTCGTTTTAATGTTGACATTAGGGTTCAAGTTGAGTTCGGAGCGTCGTGTCTGCCAGACTCTTTTCGTCTTCTTGCTCTAGAGCTGTCATGTTTAAGCAATCTCTATCACATTGGTTTTTTCGATACCCGGCAAGCAAATACCAACATATGTCACATTCAATTGGGGCGCACCACACCGCACCGCACTGCACCGACGGACGCGTCGCGTTCACATGGTCGTGTCGGTGCGGCTGCACTACGTTCATTTGGGACTTGGTGCGACGCAAGACACCGGCGCGTTGCTGCACCAGCTGCACCGTCGAAAGGAGACCGTGCAGCTTCGCGCACTGCGGGCCGGCGCGGCCTTGAGCTACCGCCCTCCGCCTCCTTCGGCCCCTTCTTTCCCTCGCTTCGTCTTCCACGTCTCGGTAAACATGGCGGCTCGGGAGACTCTCGCTAGATGGCGCGCGCCGCCGCCCCACTCGCGGCGGATTTTGTCCAGTGGTCCAGCCGTTTATGTTTTGCCCTTGAAGTGACCGCGCCAAGCGCGTTGCACGGCGGAATGCTTCGTGTTCACTTGGTAGTGCATCATACGCTGCACCCGCGCGGTGGCGCGGCCTTGGGGGCAGCACTTTCTCGGTGCTGCGTGCGCCCCAATTGAATGTGACAATAGACAAACGACAGAATTCGAGCGCCCTTCCCCCGCGCGCGCGGGGGGGGGGGGGGGGGGGAAGGCGCACGCACCGACGGCCTCGAAACGGAATGCTTACAAGGTCGCTCGGCCTGGTGCAAGAACTCGTTCTTTCCCTGGGAAAGGGCGAGAGAATGTGATGAGAGAACAGTGCCCCTCCCGTTTTCCCCACACTGCCCCCCACACCCATCACCAATCTCTTCTAATCTCTTCTTTGTAAGCGAAGAGGACTCGTCCTTGAAGGAGGACTCCCTTCATTTTTAAGCTGACAGTGTCGAGCGAGCTAAGCGCCCACCGGACCAGTTATCACCTGCCTCGCTCTCTGCGCCTGGTTACAAGAGGGAGCGTGATCACGTGGTTAAAGACAGACGTGCGATTAGTTCACAGGGCACCCCTTACCTTCCTCTACACTTTCAGCTTAGGAGTGACGGAGCCCAGCAAGCAAATCACACACACTAAAAAAAAAAAAAAAGAGAAAAAGAAAAAGGAAAAAAAAAAAAAAAAAAGAAGAGAAGAAAGCGTTCAGAGGCGCGCGCGCCAAAACGCCGTCGAGGCGAGATCTCTTTGCTTTGGGGCATTTCGCCATCGGAGCGGCGGAGGGAGGCCCACCCGAAAGCCGGCGCACTCAGCTCGCGCACGAAGACGTCTGTCACGTGATGTTTACTAGCCGCACCGTCGGCACCCCTGCCTAAGCACGCCGACGGCAGCTCTTCCATGACTTCGTTGCCGCGACCACTTGTCACCATTCAACCGCACTTAAAAGGTAAGTAGCTCATTTTCGCATGCGCCTTGAGAGATAATCGAAGTGCAGAAGGAATGAAAGATGCGTAACTTAACGCGATAGCGCGTGTTGTGTCAGAAAACGCGCTCCACCTTGTTGCTTCCGCTTTCCCCACTCAGTCGCACGAGGTCAACGCTTCCTCGCATCAGACTCGACTCGATTGACGTGTGCAGGACAAGGGCTCATTGCCATGGGAGTTTGGTTTGCTCTGGATTCTTTCGAACACTTCCTGTTCGTACCTTTTCGCTTTCCGGCGCCGTAAGAAGAACGGAAGAAGACAAAAACACTGAACCGCGCTCGTTGAATAATTATAATGGGCGCTCCCGCGTGCTGAAATTTAAGAGAGCATGTCATCTTTTCTTTTGTCTAAATATATATATATATATATATATATATATAAAGTTCTTGTCTTAGGCAGTGGTGTGTTCGTTTCACATCGCGCATCCCCGCTCCGCGAATGCGGCCACCAGACGGTCATGTTATATGTCGAAAAATTGCCTTTCTGGAGCGTTCCGGAGGCTGGCGGCAGCGTGCTGAAGTTACGTGTTTTACTCGTTCGTCGGTATTCGCCGAAAAAGTTATTTAAAACCCTGTGTAAGCCGTGCGACTTCCCGTTGAGAACACGTCAAAAGTTTTTCGGAAGTGCAGTGCCGTAGGAAAAAGGCGCAACTCGTCGAAATCAATTTTACCGCGGCGTGATCAAAGCTTCCTTGGCACGCCGAAGCGCTGCGTCTCTCTGCCTTCGCGCGCTTGGATACCGATCAAGAATCGGTGCCGCGGCAAAGTTTTGAAGGTGTGTCGCGCGTGGATGTTTTTGTATCATAAATCGGGCACGGAGTTCTGGGTCGTCCAGCTGTTCCGGCAAGTTGATTTGAATAAAGGGGAAAACAGTATGGACGGTTGCTCTTATGCACTATTAACCATGGCTATTAACCATGTTCCATATCTGCTCTAATGGATCACATGGCAGCACAAATAGAGCAACGCTGTGGAGCAAGTTTGGTTTTCGAAGGCAAAACTACAAGACAGCGAGAATTAAAATTTGTGAAGCGCGACCCACGCGGTCGTGTGCAGTCCCTTGGCCAATCACAATTAGGTGAGTCGCGCTCAAACGTCAAGTGCAATAAAGTAGGTTTATAATGGTTCAGCACTAATCAGTGATGAGGAGCTATCGTGCACAATATTCTGTAAACCGTCTAACGACGAAAAAAAAGACGTACTGAGTGCGACTCAGTTTGTGCGAACAAGTGATCGCTGGTTTTTCCAGTTTTTCTCTTTGAAACCAAGGGATGTCATCCAAGTTGTTATTGCTACGGAAAGAGCTCATATAATGTAAGCAAAAACATTTCGTGCTCGCTAATACTAATTGGAAGTAAAATGTGCCGATGTCGTGTTCGCGCTAACAGTATCATGATGTGTACTTTCCCCTCCTCGTTCGTTGCCACTGGCCACTGGATCAAGCTCTTTCTGGACCGCGAGTGCTGGAAGTTACAAATACAGGGTGTCACAAAAGAAAATTTACACTGTCTTTTTTACTGCAAAACTAAACTAGGCATCGCCGAACGCTCATTCTCCGCCCAAAGGCAGAACTTGAGGTCACAAACGGGCAAAAATGGAGCCCATTTTTGCCCGTTTTCGGTTTCTGGTGCCATAGAGCCCCATGTGTTTGAAAACTCTGTCGGCAACCATTTTCCCAATGAAATTTTCAGAAAATCACTTATAACTTTTGATTAATATATCGGATCGGGCTGAAACTTTGGCATCTGGTTGTGACCTCTAGCTCTACCTTTAGGCGGAGAATGAGCGTTCGACGATGCCTAGTTCATTTTTGCAGTAAAAAAGACCGTGTAAATTTTCTTTTGTGACACCCTGTACAGTCGTCGGGGTAAAGTAAAACGCTGCCCCAGAAGCACATATATGGCTTCACACACATTGTACTCGCAAAACACATTTACACGTTGATTCTTTATTGTCATCCGAGCATGCGAAGGCACAGAGACGCAGTGCTTTTGTGGGCCAGGGAAGCTTTGATCACGCGACTAGACCGGTGAAACCTGCTTTCGACAAGTTGTGCCTTTTTCCTGTGGCACTCTGCTGCCGTAAAAATTTCCACGTTTTCTCAATGGCAAGTTTCACGGCTTACACAGGGTTTTAAAAAACTTGTTTGGCAAATGACGACAAACAAGTAGAAAACATGTCTTCAGCTCGCTGCCGCCAGCCTCTGCTACGTTCCAAAAACAATTTTTCAATGTGCAAGATGGTTGTTCGGTGGCCGCACTCGCGCTGCAGCGAGCAAGCGGGGATGCGTGATCCGGAAATTGTCATAGGACCGGTGGTTCGTTCGTTTCGCGGTAGGCCTAGCGGGCGAACGACGACCGTGCTCGCATAACGTACCGCAGGATGGCGCCACCGACATCATTAGATGCTGGCTGGAAGCAGACGATGACGTGCCACCTGCTTTGGCCGCTATGATTTATTAAATACTTTCAGCGAATATGATGTGTTACCGCTCAATAATAAATAGGACTGAGGTACACAAACCACTTCTGTCCCACGGTGAGCTGAGCGAGCACTCTGCCATAGACGGAAACAATTTTGTTCTTTTATGAAATTAAGGAACCCCAAGTTACTCGCTTATATTTCCCTACGTAAAAGCAACTATTAAAATATGTGCTCGAGCGAAAAGTAGCCACTTTCCGAGAAAAGTGTTCAACTTTTACTTTCCCTTTATAGTTGCTTCCCTTTGGCTGGAACAATTATTGATGCCTTGCATGGGAGGAAGTGAGGTGTCAATCATTGTTTCAGTGGCCCCAATTACTTGAGGAACACTCGTTTGATTCTTCCTCGCTATATTTGCATTTTAAAGAGATGCTGAACCGAAATCTGGATTCCACAAAACACGGCGGCAAAAGCGTGCAACGGGATGCTACAAACACCAAAACATCGCCCATGTAGCGATATCTCGACCATATTTTTTAAAAAAAGGAGGCACATGTGACAGATATGTTGACGTCTTGTTTCTTTGAGAAGAGTCGAGAAGGAGAGGGAATCTTCTTGCGTCTTCCTCGCCTCGTCGCCTTGTTGGGGCGAAGCGAAGTGAGGAGAAAACCAGATACGTTGACTCCACGGGCGTCCATTCGAAATATCTCCTGACGAGTAGTGTTGTAGGGATTGTAGCGTCCCATCTACCGCTCCTGCATCGTTTTCTGAAATCCAAATTTCGGTTCACCATCCCTTTAAGGAAAAGTGCATGTTGTGACGTGTAGTTTATTCGCTCTGTTAAAATAGTTTTATTGCCCTGCAGTTGTCGAAGACTGAACTGATTTAGTAAATGGATCGAGATTTAAAGGCATTTTGCGTTTTTACTTTCTATCCCCTTCTATTACAACACTTCCAACAACAATCGTTTTGCTGCTAATATTTGTCTGTATTATAATCACAGTTAAAATAGTTTTTATGGCACTTTGAGGAACTGCGGGGTTTTCTATAGTACTTGCATCGCTTTTTACAAGGTGATGAACGAGAATCACTTGCTCCAAAAGCTGAAATCGGAGGGGTGGGGGACATGCTACCACTGCCATGATGGAGCACTCACACATATTTTTGTTGCAGTCTATACTTCT
This sequence comes from Ixodes scapularis, assembly GCF_016920785.2. NCBI lineage: Eukaryota > Metazoa > Arthropoda > Arachnida > Ixodida > Ixodidae > Ixodes > Ixodes scapularis. The sequence goes on along the minus strand of NW_024609838.1, from coordinate 45,033,103 downwards.
GAGCATCGCCAGCAATGACGGGCCCATGTGCTGGACAGACCATGGGATGCCACTGAACCGATCATTCTCGAGCCAACCACGGGAAAACAGCGGCTCCCAGAACCCGTCCTGGTGGATTTCAAGTTAGGAGCCTGCCAACATTGGTCGTCAGCTGCAATGCCTCTACAAAAGCCGCTATCCCATGCCAGTCATTCGGGGCACACTACCACAGCCGTGATGGAGCACTCGAACATCTTTTTGCTGCAGGTTGGTTATTTGAAAACTTCAGCTTGCTGTCATTTTAGCAACTAATGTCTGCTAGTGGTATTGTGGCCCAGTGATTGCCAAATTTAACACAGCTCTCTCTAAGTTTTCTGACTATTATGTTGTAAATTTTTTTTTTGATTGTACAGTTAATGACAACTAGTTACTTTCCAAACAAAAGCTGCTAGAATTTATTCTTGCCTTTGTTCTATGTGTTCGTATTTGGTTAGACAGTACTAAACCCCGGTACAAGGAAGATTTTGAAAACTAGGGCAACAGAAAGAAAAGACTATTTCAGGTAGCCAAAAACTCGAATTTCGAGGCAGCCTGGACCAAATATAACTCTTGGGCCAAACTCTGTATCGAACGTATGCATTTCTTCGAAGACAAATTTTAGAACTGACCTGCCTTTAATATTAAAGAATAACGAAAAAACGTTTTGGAAACTTATTTTCCCATATCAGTCATTCCGTTCAATACTCTTGATGAACAATGATGGCAGTGTTATTTCGGACGCTGAATGTCCTACGGTTTTTAACAATTGCTTTTAGTCTACTTTTACTGATGGAGATAGTTCCTTCTTACCTTTTGTACCAGATGTCGATTTTAGGTATATGGACCCTATTTCTATTACACCGTCTGAAATTTCGATATTAATGATAACCTCAAAATTTTCAGCTCGGCTGGCGTCGACTCAATTAATACAAAAATTCTAAGAAAATACCAAGGGTGTATGTAACCAGTGAAATATTGGCACAAAAAATAGGTGACTAGGCGAAGTAAAAGTGAACGTTTAATGGGGCAAACTTTGCCCAAATTAAAGGGAAATAACAGCACGTCGGAGGCGTCGAGTGTCTTCAATACAACAGGGTCGAGCACAAGCTATAGCTGATTGCATAAGGCCACGCGGGGCTTCTTTTATAGCACTCTCCTTTCTAGAACATTCTGTTCTAGAATTAACCACGGCCTTCTCAAAGTTTCTAGAAGCATCGTCTTAGGAGTAAATAAAAACATCTGCCGTCCCAGGATTCAAACCCGGGACCTCTTCATGACAGTCGGGCGCGGTGCCCACTGGGCTACCCCTAAGCACGCAGTAATATGCAGTCTACTTTTCCAGCATTCGTCCACTGGTTGCGTCCCATTTGAGTGGAAGGTTGGGAAGGTCGTTCCAATCTACAAAAGTGGCGACCGTCACTCTGTGGGAAACTACCGTCTTATATCATTAACCAGCGTTGTATGCAAGTTGTTAGAACTCTAAATATTTTCTCATGTAGTATCGCATCTTGAATCTACTAACAACTTTTTCTACCGAAATCAGTACAGGTTTCGTAAAAGATAATCATGCTAGAGGCAGTTGCTGGAGTTCACCCATGATATTCATGTTAATATGAACACTAACTCTCAAATATGATGCCATATTTTTTTATTACTCTAAGGCTTTTGATCATGTATCTCTGTCATTTAATATCAAAACTTTCCTCACTGAATCTTGATTCTCTCACTTTATCATGGATTCAAAGGAAGGACTACCCAGGATAAGTGCTGACTAACAACTGATTTTTCACTGGAATGTGTAGATGGCACTATATTCGCTCAGGCATAGGGCGCACCATGGATTTTGCACTTCTTTCTTCTTCATTGCACACTCCACATGCTAACCAAGATCCAACAAATTAATCTCACCGTTCGTTGGAGTCAGTGAAGGTTGGCTCACTCAAGATGGTCTGTTTTATTATGTAATAGGTTTCCTTCATTTCTCTACACACTCGGTTTTGGTGTTTAAATAATACAATGGTGTTGGAGAACTGCGGTTTGCACCCGCAATCTCGACAGTGCACCGCTAAATGCTAGTATGCGGTCCCTTGCAATGAGCTTTGGTGTTCTCAGAGTCCGATGTTCAGGCATCGCCCGGTCACCTAGGTATCCTGGTCGCCAGATAAAAATCAGAAACATTAAAAGATATATTTTTGTAATTATTGGAGCTTTAAATATTCTGAAAGGTTTTCTGTATGTCCAGTAACCTATGGTGCTGTCATGTAATGAATATTCTAACTTGCCTAATTTCTGTGTCCTGGCCCTTTCAAGCAATTTCATTTGAGTTTACAGCTTTCTCAAATCACACTGGCACCTGCAGTGCACTTGCGTGTAACTTATAGTTTGCAGGTATCGGGTGGTTTAGTTTGTCATTGCATTCTGTTCAGAACCTAACCACATTCCACATTTTTTGTTTTTCTTTGTTTTCAAGGTTCTATAGTTGTTCATATAGACTTGATTGCTGTGCAAGTTACAAACATTGCCTTCCACTTGTAAGCTGGACGTAACCCACTAATTATTTTTCAAGAATAAAGATACAAACATGTTTTACTCAGTGCTGCATCTTGTGTGCACTTGCTTGAAATTTCTTACTAACACGGTGTTCAAACACCTATCTCTGGGAGGTGCACTTGGCAGTAACCTCTGAAATTAACTTGTGACAGCAGGCTTGAAGAAACTCATTGAATGTGGAAATATTTTGAAAAGTATTTTTCGAACTTGCCTTGTTAAAATGGTTTCATAGCATAAGTCACAAGTTGGTTTCACTGTTTAGTGCCTGGCAGAATGAATCTGAGTTACCTGCACTGCGATTATGTATAACTCATAGTTTGCAGAAATCGGGAGGTTTAGTTTGTCATTGCATTCTATTCAGAACCTAATCACATTCCACTTTTTTTTCCAGGATCTGTAGTTCTTCATATGGACTTCATTGCTCTGAAAATCAGAGATTGCCTTCCACATGAAAGCTGGAAATGGCCCACTAATTATTTCTAAGAAAAAAAGGTATGAACATGTTTTACCTAGTACTGTATCTTGTGTGCACTTGCTTCAAATTTCTAACAGTGTTTAGGCACCTGCTAACTGCTGGGATGCGCAGCTGGCGTTAACTCCTGAAAGTAACTTGGCCTCACAACCTAATCACATTTCATGAGCACTAGATATTTAATTTGAATTGTTCCCGCATCAAAACTTAGTTGGCGTGTTGTCCGTAACTTGCGGCGGCAGAAAGCTGCAACTTTTAATCACTGAGCTGCACGTCATGCGTGACAACGGGAATCATTCAGACATTACAAATTAGCTGCCGTGAATCATTCAGACACTAAAAATTAGCTGCCGTGAATCATTCAGACATTAAAAATTAGCTGCCGTGTTGTCCACACCTTGCAGCAACGGCTAGAGCCTGTTGAGCTGCTAGCTGCAATGATCTAATAAAACGGACGTCTCGGGGAACAATAATTATATAAGTAAAATGCTCTATTTATTGTTCACTGAGACGTCCATTTTGTTAACTCACTGCAGCTAGCAGTTCAATAGGCTCTGGCCGTTGCTGCAAGGTGCGAGCTACACGCCAGCTAATTTAAACGATTCTCCTCGTCGTGCGTCACGTGCAACTCTGTGATTGAGAGTTGTGGTTTTTCGCCGTCGCAAGTTACGAACAACATGTCAGCTAATTTTTGATGCCGGAACAATTCACGTATTCGTGCATCATGTGCAGTACAGTGACTGAGAGTTATAGTTTTCTGCCATGCTTCTACGGGTCAAGTTACGGGGAAAACCGCAGGGCCTCATTACTTTCATGCACGTAATACATAGTTAAAGCTGTGACCGTTATGGAAGACAACGGTAATTGTACCGGCATAAAAAATTAGGTGGCAATTTCTATTAATTTGTCGGATTTTTTTTTTTACAGTGAATGTACTTTTTTGTCAGGATTCCATGAGCTTGGATTGTGTCTAACTCTGGACCAGGTATTTCCAACGAGTCCAGCGTGTAATCCACGGCACAAGGCCCTGTAAAGCGCTATTTGTAAGTGCTTTTTATTCTAATAGTCCGTGAGAGACGTTATGATTGGTTATTTTTGTATTCGAAGTCATGTTTATTTCATTTTTGCGGTTAAAATATGGCTGTCTTCTTGGTGGTAGATGTGTGCTGTAGTAAAGTCCTCCCAGTAGGTCCAAAGCCGAATGCCACAGAGCGTTGAGTTAGTCCTTATTTGCCAAGATTCGGCATGTTGGGTGCGAGTGGAGTGTCAGTTACGTCACTGCAATATTTGAATATCTTTGCCAGTAATTGTCTTTACTCAACGAGTTCTTTTTATGTGACTGATTTATTTTATTTTCTTGATTCATTCAAATGTCATGTTCTGTTCAACTATCATGTTCTTTTGTATAACAGGGTATTTATTCAACTTAATTTAGTAGTACATTTGACACTGGTGAGCTGAAGAGGGAGGCCAGCGGTTTGATTTTTAACTTGTAAATAATATGGAGGCAATATGGGTACATTTATGACTACATATTTCTGTGCCGCAAATACCGTAAGCCTTAAAACATTTTTTTTTTGTTTTCAAATCAACATACAAATATAGGCATGAACTTAAATGACAAGGTTGTAATTATCAGTTCTTAAAAACCCCTGAAAAGAAAAAAAAAAGCTTTTTTTTTAAGTCTGATTGTTAAAGAAAATTGAAGCGAAAAAATTTTAGAGAAATATTGATGGCGCGAGGTGCCTTGCAATTAAGTCAGTAGTCACCTCCTTTCAACTGCTTTTCTCTTGGCATTCGGGCAAGTGGAGGAGAGGTGGATCGGCTTCGCCTTCACGTTGAGGTGGAAAGAGCAAATGACCATGCTGCGATGTCATGGACTTGGCCCGCATAATTTCAGATCAATCTTTTGCCGTCAATATTGCTCTAAACTTTTCTTTTTTTCGCATAAAATTTATTTTTTGACACGTGCATACCAACCATACTGCTTAAAAGAATTTTTTTTTTTCAGAGGTTCTTTAAGGTTAGATGAAAAGTTCAGGGTCACTATGATGTTGCGAGAGTAGGCCTAAGCAATTTATAGATTCACCTTCCTACTATTAAAAAAAAAGAAAAGAGCTCTAAATTCGACCTTGCAATGCATGTGCCTGCACCTGCATTCAGAGTGGTGCAACCAGTTCATTCACATGCAACGAGAAATTTAGAGGCCACATCTATTGTGCAGCTAGCTGCATGATGAAGTGGCACACATGAACAGCTTGCTGACTATCTAGTAGTGTTGGTTGTGGTGGGAGCTTAAGCATGCCACAATGCATTCTTTGTTTTGTCATGTGGCTCATTTATCAATTATTTTAACTCTTGCGAACCAAAACCCGTGTGTTCTTGGGTTTGGCTACTTTTATATTTTTTTTTTTTCTAGAATTTGTGCATTTTAGTGTGTATAATTGTTTTTTTTTAGTTAGGGTTAAATGGTACTTTATAGCAAATTAGCTCCTTGTAGAGCTGAAATTACATTTAATTAATGGTCTCCCCAAACTGAGATGTTACATGCATTTGCTAGCTTTTTTGTGTAAAGTTGTAAAATAAACTCTATTATATTTGCAGTCAGCACCGAAACACAATAAATTGTTCAATCTAATTAATCTATAAAATTTTGACAATTCCACTTGGACAAATCCAGATGTTAAGAAATTGCATTCATCCTACCCTTCGGGAAAGTCTGTATAAATATAGAGTTATGTCTTTTGCCACTGTGGGCAGAGGCCAGCTGAATTGCTTCCGTTTGGAAGGTGGAGGGGTGATGTGCAGGGAAGCTAAACACTGTCCCCCTCTCCCATATTGTCTGCTATAATTGTTTCAAATGTCACGAAAAAAAGGGGGGGGGGGGCAACTGCCTCCTCCCCTTGTACCCTGTACCCCCTGCCACTGGCAGCAGGTGCAAGGCATGTAGCCAGGATTTGGTTTCGGGGGGGCCCGCCCATGACAAAATGCTGTATGAGGGGGAGGGGGGAGAGGAGGTCCCAGCAAAATGGAAGATTTCGAGGGGGGCCCGGGCCCCACAGGCCTCCCCCCTGGCTACGTGCCTGGGGGGTGCTAACTTGGGGATGCCATAAATGAATGCAACCACTTACGGCTGCCATTGCATACAAAGGAGAAAAGAGAGAGAGAGGGAGAGAGATGGTGGATTATCTTTCTCTTACGTGTTCATGTCAGAAGGGGTACTAATGGTTTTGGATGGTTAAGGCTGAGCGAGCTAGCCATGAGTGCTGCCTAAGTGTTCGGTTTGGGCTCTTGTTCAATCAGCAAAAAAGCAAGTCCCAGCCAACTATTCAAGTATATCCTATAAATGGCTCCTGGGATTTTCGAAAATGGTCTATTGTTTTGCAAATGAGTGCGCTGGTATTATCTAAGGGCACTTAGCAAGCTGTTTACTTTTTTTAATATTGCTGACTTTACATTTATGCATGCATTCTTCACAGGAGGAGGGGCACGACGGATCGACCTGTCCAGTGATGCGCATTGATGAAGAGGACTCAAGTGCCATAACTCTGCTGGCGGAGGACCACTTCTTTGAGGTGACGGATATTGTGGCTGGTGCTGCGCTCGTTCTTGCGCTGCACTGGGTCCACGACATATCTTACCGTCAAAAAGCAAGCCGGTCACTAGCAGTGATTGGGCACTTCATTGGTTTGAAGTACAAGATAAAGTCCATCTTGGCTTTGGTTCTGATATCAGAGTTAGAAACTTTTAGCCAGAGGGTATTTAGGTGCCAGTTTTGCTTTTTTTGCCATGTGTTGAAATTAAAGTCTTGGTTTATTAAGCTCCTTTCTACTGTTTTTATTCTTTCTATGCTGACTTTTCATGAAGACCTGTAGCCTCTGTACAGGCTCATGCTCTATGTGCCGTTCCAGATTTCCTATGCAACCATCTTGTGAACATGTACATAGCCGCTTTTATATTTTAGGGCTACTGTTCTTTGCAAAAGAGATGTACCTTGTTGTATGCAACAACTCCTGCAATAAGGCCAAAAGTATTCCACATTACAGTGAAATCAAGGGAGGTATTGACATTCATAAAATAATTGCAAAAAGAAAAGTACAGTGGTCGCACTTCAACTGGCTAGGAATGCCAATTGCCAGTAGAGTTTTTTTTTTTTCCCAGCAAACTTTTTATTAACAAAGAGCCAATTTTACACTTATGTTCTTTTAATTCTCTTTTCAGGCGTTTGTGTTACTTTTTACTGGGTTAAATTTCACCCATCAAAAACAACATATAACAGTATAATTGAGCAGAGTTTGTGTGACCCCTTCCTGGAGAGGGTGTTTAATTATTTTATACAGAGTTTAGGCAGCACTTCTAACGGGGGTGTACTTTACACAATTCTTTGTGGAGAGTAATTAACTCTATTAAAGAGTTAAGCACTCTTTGAAAAGGGGTCGCACAAACTGCTCAAGTGTGCTGTTATTTGACATTAACTTTTGCTAGAGAGCATATTTAACTCTTCAGTACAAAGTGTAGGCAACACTTCTAATGGAGTTGTATTTACTCTCCTCAAAATGGTCATCACAACTGTTCCTAGAGAGCATGCTTAATTCTTTAATACGGAGTTTAAGCAACACTTCTAAAGGAGTTGTAGTTACTCTGCACAAACAAGTGAAAGCAACTCCTGGAGAGTTTTTTTAACTCTTTACTACAGAGTTTAGACAACACTTTTAATGGAGTTCTCGTAACTCTACACAAAAAAGTGAAATCAACTCTTCAGGGAGAGTATGTTTAACTCGAATACAGAGTTTAGGCCACACTTCTAATGGAGTTGTAGTTACTCTACACGATGGAGTGAAGGTAACTCTTCCTGGTGAGTTTGCGTAACTCTTGAATACAGAGTTAAGGCAACACTCTAATAGAGTTGAAGTTACTCTACATGAAGGACTGCAGGTAACTCTGCCTGGAGAGCATCCTTAACTCGTTAACAAGGAGTTTAGGCAATACTTTTGATAGAGTTATAGTCACTCTACACAAGGGAGTGATATTAATTCTCGTCAAAGAGTTTAGACAACACTTTTTATGGAGTTATAGTTACTCTATACAAAGGAGTGAAATTAACTCTCACACTTACACATCAAAAGAGTAGTCCTGACTCTTCCAAAAGTATTGGCGTGACTCTTTGTAGAAGAGTTAAGTGAACACTTGCATGAGAGAGTTAAACTGACTCTCGTCGTTGAAGAGTAACCGTTACTCTTCATAGAGAGTGCGGTTTGCGACAACCCAGATACTCTCCAAAAAGAGTCGAGTCGACACTTGTCGACTCCTTTTTTTTTTAGAGTGCAGCTGTTCCTCCAAAGATGCCGAGTACAACTTAAAGCGCTGTGGGCTGCTCAAACAAGCCGCTGGGCAACCCGGAGGTGCTTTTTCACAAGTTTCCAACGGATCGGAAATTGGAGAAGGTGTGGGTGAACGCTGTTCGACGAGTGGACTTTGGAAAGCCTTAGACGTCGACCCCCAGATCGAAGCTCTGCTCCGATCATTTTTCGCCGGAGAGTTACGAACGAAACCTACAGGTGTTGGTTGCTTGCGGCTTGTCAGCTAAGGGGTCGAGGCTTAAAAAGGATGCCGTGACGTCGCTCTTTGCCCATCGTACATGTACAGAAAAGGTAAACATGATAAAAGTATCCTGATCAATAAATAAAAAAGTCATTGTCAAGTGCAGTGTTGAAGATTGAGCATTCACGCTCCATTGAGTGTCTGTTGAATGGGGAATGGTGGGCATGTAGAGTACAACCACTAACTAGCTCCAAACACTGATGTTTGTAATGAAAACGAAAACAATGTTCTGCTTTGCGTCACTGCTTGTTTACTACGCAATCTCGTGCGTAGTATTCAGGTTCGTAACGACTACTAGCGAACAGCCGGCGCGTGAAGCTCATGCGATATAAACATTCGCCTCCCAATCGTTCGAACCCGTTACGCAGCAGTATTACTTAACATTGCGCTTGTGAATACCACAAGGGACTTTAAAGAAATCGCGAAAGTTCGGATTTGTAAGTTACAACTCTCTAATTTGCCCGAGTTCGGCTGGAGGTAAATATAATATTTAAAAATGCAAAAAAAAAAAGAACACTTGCCTTAGTAAAAAGTTACGAAGGAAAACTTAAAATCCAATGTATTCTAATAAAAAAAATTGTTGTGAGTGGGGGTGGGAATTTGGAAGGGAAAGAAAGTTTTCTCACCTTGCTAACGTTCTCTGTTTTCCTTTATCACCCACAAAATCTTTTGCTAGCTTTGAGAAGAAAATGACTGCCCAAAAAACTTTTTTTTCTAGTGCGGCAAGTTTTTTTTTTTTTTATTTGTACAAAGATTCACTACCTGGACGAACTTATGTGGTGAATTAGTGTCGTAGCTTACAAATTCGGCTTTTACGCGCCTGAGGAAAAAATAACGAAAAAACAGACGTCTACAGCTTGACACACGTCTGTTCGGTTGTCGCGGAACGCGCCGGAGAGCCTCAAAGCTTCGTGTCTGGGACTGACCCGCAGCGCGAAAGCGCCAGCACTGTACGTCACTGGCAGCGCGGCGTAGAGCAACGCCACTCCATCCACGGAGCCCCGATGACAATTTAGGCCTAGCGACGAGTGCGGGAGACCGCACGCACGCCGACAGCTGCCGAGTACGGCACCGAACGAGTTCCCTCGTTTTCCAGTCGCTAGTTTTTGGGTATACAAGCGACGAGTACGGCACGGCATAACGCACGCGCGGCGGCGGCCGCCGAGTACGCCACCAAACGAGTTGACGGGTTTTCCAGCCGCTAGCTTTTGGGTATACGCACTAACTCTTGCTACATATGCTGGATAACTACCACGTATACAGAATTAAAACAAAATGAGCTTACCTTCTATCTTTAGACGGCTAGCGCAACAGAGGTAGGTGCCGCTTGGACTGCATACTGGCTGAACGAGAACGATCTTGGCGTCACGTCCACATAGCGGCTGATTTCCAGTGTTGCCGGAACCTCGAACGGCTAGTTTCGGTTTTGTCGGCCGCGCCCCAAACAAAACTTGAGACGTCGATATCTTTAAAACTACGCACAATATTGAGAAAATAATTACACCTTGCAATTCAGGGACGCTCACTGCACTAAAAACAGCCATAATCCCAAAATCGAAAGTATGGACCGGAGTTGCCCTTTAATTAACTTTGTAAACGCCCGGAGCTGCTACATATCGTCTTGCTGTGCTGTTTTTATCTTCGTGTCCCTGTTCTTATATCTCCTTGTGAATGAATGACGAAGACGCTCTAGATGTACTTTTATCGAACCGCAGAAAGCCTCGAAGCAGCCACGAATTATTTTACTATTTGATGCATTATTTTGAGTACTCACCTCCAATTTCTATCGCTGGTACGTTCGCTGCCGCTGTTCCCACCGTCGCCACACTGGCGGATGCCATGACTCAAACAAAGAAACGTGCACACTGGGCTCGAAAACGCAGATCGCAGCACACGAGACGTTCCTGCAGCGACTATCAAGCGCCTCAAAGCGCCTTAGTCAACGGAAACAACCCACCAGCGGCACTTCAAGGAGCGCTTTTGCCGGCTCTCAGGTATCGCGCAGGAGATCGCGATTAAAAAACAAGCAAACAAACAATAGAACTACGTTTTCAACAATTTCCAGCCTCACCCGGCGGCGGAAATGAGCCTTCAACTAAGTGTTGTAGATGATAAAATCGAGTCAGTCAGCACTGCAAATCATCACTATTAAGATAAATTCAGTTACGAAATTTTACAAACTGAAACAGCAGTTATCATGAGAAAACTCGCACGCACATTGCGAGCGTACCCCATGTTCATCGGCGGTGCAGCGTTTGGTGCGCGCTCCATTCACGAAATGTTTCGAGCGAAGTCGAGAGGATGGCGTTGAGGAAACGCCTTTTCGGTTTACGGACACAATCCACTGCCGCCGGAGACAGGGGTCATGTGGAAAGCGATGGAGCTCAAAGACATTGCAGCCGCTCTCGCCTTGCCAAGTTCCTTGCAAGCTACATATGTCCTCGGACAATATTCTATGCTTTCTGTTTTTATCCTGCACCCTAAGACCCAGTAATGATGTCCCGATGACCGGGGGACTGTTGCCATCGAAGCCTCTGGCTCTAATTAAGTTTGCGAGTTTAAAACAGGAAAGAAAGAGCGAACGAAGTTCGGGCACAGCAGACATCCAACACCGGCGAAGCCTCTCATCCGGGACTTTCACTCTTTCTACACAATCAGAAAGGAGGAAAGCGCCGGTAGCCCTTTCCCATTTTCTCTCTCGCCCTCTTTCAGTAAAACGGTCTATATAGTGCAAGAAAAATCCAAATTCATGATGATGGCAAGTCATAGCAATTCGGTTGCAGCGTGTGAACGCAGGCGGCCCGTGTTGCTGATGTTGCGACGTTAAGTTGCTGGGGGAAATTGCCCCGTCTGAAGTGGGCCTTAGGCTCGCTTCCACCGTTCACGCTCAGCGAGCAAGCCTGCTTCAACCGTTCACACCTCAAGGCAAGCTGGACAGCTACAAGCCACCTAAATGTCTACCGCCGCATCCCCGGCCAGGTCGTGACGCGACATAACTTATGAAAAGTCTTGCTGTCACTGCCATGACCGGCCAGAGTGAAGTCGAGAAAGAATCATATAAATCATTTCATAGCTTTCTTGGAACGACCCCCCTCAAGGGAGAGTCGTCCCTCCGCCCTTCGTCGATTTTTGGACTGACGCAAAGCAACTAGCCGTCTTGGCCCAGCAGTTACAAATAATAGTGCTCATTAACTCGCCTGGAAGCATTCCAGGTGCCAACCGCGATTTCCGCCAGTTTACCCGACACCCGCTGACAATCTTGTCTGCCAGTGTTCCCGGTGTCAACTGCCATTTCTGCAATCTTTCAAACACCCACTGACAAAAACCCATCTGTACTCCAGGCCTCGACAAGCGCTTACTTGCCTACCGCATCACCCCAAGCCTAAATCCTCAATCTGCAATGAGTCCTGGCTGTTTCCCCTCCTGCCACTCGTTATCCCGCCTTCCAGCGAACATGCCGTGACTCTCCTCTGCCTCTGGAGACAACTTTCTTACATCTTAAACGCGCGCCCCGTCTCTTGCCAACCACTAATCTGGGGTACCCAAGATAGCGGGTCTGCAACCTCGTTCTTCGAGCCCTTTAGGTACTCGATTCGAGGAGACACCTGCTGAGCTCTGCCGTGAGACAAGTCGCCAAAATTCCAACATATTTGTCTCAACGGGCATCGTTAGCGTTAGTGAACAACCCGCTTAACGAATCTGTGAGACTCCCTGGGGACGACTAGAAGCAGAGGCATACCGAACGAGCCCCACGTTGGATTTTCCATTTTAATGTTGGTTTCTTTATGGAGTTCGCTTAGCTACTAATAATCACCGCCCAATAGGTATGCGCTCCGCCTGTCACCCAGGGAGTGACATACAGCAACGAGAAGACAGCGAATAAGTTGATTGTACCTCACGGTTGCCTGTCGTTCGGAGCCGGCAGTCCAGGCACGCCGACCCTTGTTGTCGCTTGTCGATCAGAGCTCACAGTTGGAGTCAGTGTACAGGCCTGCAGATCGTCCTTGCCACGCCAGCGCTGCGTAGACTGGCTGTCCCGGGCTATCACTGCCCGAGTCTCGCTGTGGAATCACCCCGGGATCGTCATGGCCTAGGCTAGATGGCCAGGACTCGCCGTTTCTACCGGTCCGGACTTCAAACCTCGCTGGTGGACCGCTCCGGGGTTCGGCATGGGCCAGGCCAGGCAGCCCGGCTCCGATGTTCCTGCCCAGCTCCAGCCTCGCTCAGCACGCAATGTCTCGCGCCAGCTCATGACTTCTCCGCCGACCGCCTGTCATGCCCTCTGCCTAGTCTTTCACCCTTGGCTCCCAGAAAGTTAAGGAAAGGAAATATACCATTATGTTTAGTGAAGTTCGGTGAGAAGACCCAGGACTCGGACAAGAATGCCGTTATCCTTGGTGTGACCCTATGAGACTCTCTTGCTGCCTTTGCTGGGGTTTATCTAACTGATGTACCTGTCTGAAAAGTAGAAGAAACATATGTGCATAACACTCATTATTCAGAAGAAAATTTGTCAACATCCAAAATGACCCACGGAGAAAATTATGCGAGGAATTTAACGGCCACGTTGGCCGAGTTACCCCTCGTGGCCAATGCTTCATTGCAACTTTAATTGTAGTAAACAGTCATAAGGTATATTACAAAGTGCAATTTGGTTTTGTACGAACCTACAACACACAAAACAGCACTCTAATACAGTATGTAGAGGTACCTCTAACCAAATTCCAGGGTTTCATGGAGCCTCCTTTAGATAACTGATGTTGAACATAAAATATGTGCACCAAGGAGTGAGCAAACAGTGACTTCCAATTAGTCTCAAGCACCAGCGACATGTCGACGAGGAGTGCATTGTGCAGAATGTCGTCTAGAAATGTGCAGCCAAGATGAAAAGGCGCAATATAACGATATCAGAATAAGATCACACCAAAAAGGTTCCGTTACAATCTAGACACAGTAATGAGTCAACCGACGTTCAGCCGCGATTCACTTTGCGTTGAGGTGAAACATGGCCAACAAAATATAAAAAACGCGTTTTTTTTTTCTCTACATTATTTCCTTTGCGCCGTTGATAGAAGCACAGTTGGGCGGCGTCACAAAGTCACTCGCTAGCGTTTTTCAAATTCTTTCCACGGCACTCATGGTCTACCCGGGAGGAGAAAAGTACGAGCTCAGAGCCGAGCCGCCGAGCGTCGATTGCGACTTTCCTAAAGAGAAGCTCCGGTAACACTTCGGCGACTCGTCAGCTTCAAACAACGCCTCTTCGAACCAGCTTCGAACGAGCCTGACGCGCCCGCGAATCCAATGTGCCGAACGGCACGCCGGAAGGAAGGGGGCTGGAGGCTGAGTATCCGAAAGAGACGCGGCGCTGGTTTCTACGTCTATGTCGCACATGAGATAACAAACTGGCAAAGCTAGCCGAGTGTGAACAGTGACTGACGTTACATTGGAGCACACGCAGTCGAAATGACGCCTGCAACAGAGCACAGCTAGAGGTTTTCAACAGGGGACACATGCGTTCAAAAAGGCCGCGATTTAAAAACTTCACGTCTCCTTTCTGTCCTTCGGTGTTTACTTTGATCCGTGTACACCAAAGCACTCAATGCTGCAAGTAATAAAGTCGTGTATACGTACTATCGCGGACAATATGAGCTGAAACAGCGCTCCGGCCGGCGCACGGTACTACCTGCGCCGCCTGTCGCCTTGCTCCGCACACATGGCGCACCCTGAGTACGAGATAAATTCTCACTTGCGCTCACTGCGCCACTGCGCTCTTCCGGTCGTCTGCAAGCGAGACGGCGGGTGCGACAGCGGGTACGTGTGTTGTAGGGCGGCGGGGGGAAGAAAATAATATACTTGTCGTCCCCTTTTTGTAATTGATTTACTTTACTCTATCGCGCAGAATCCCGTAGAAAAAACGCTGACTGGTGAAGAAAAAATATTGAAGTGTCTTAAATTTCAGCTGCGATTATCGTTTTTGAAAGTCACATCAAAAGACGTTGCACGTTGTTTTTGTTTGATTATAAGTGCATGCAGAAAGTAGGACATCGTAAAATATAGGTCAAAATGTGCACGCCGGAATTAGTCCGGCTCCAAGGTATTTACGTTTTTGTTCTTTTTCATTGATCACAGATGTTTCAAAAAACGGTAAGCGTATACATGTTACTGAGAAGGTTTTGTAACCTTGATTAGAATGAAAAGGGTCAAAAATATTATTTCTTTATTACTTGGCCAACGTGTTTGTTTCAAATAAAACCAGCTGCTGACAAGACACTAGATTTTTTGTTTACCAATTCCAAGTATTATTAAAGTGGGACAAACAGTCATATATTTGCCAGAAGAAGGAAATTGAAACTTAATCGAAAGAATATTTGGAGAGGACAATGTCAGACACAAAATATTAATAGTTGGTGTGGAAGTTCAACTGCACTATAGACACCTTTCGAAATTCACGTGCCGATTATTGGAAGATCGGAACCACTGCACAATGGCGGAAAAACTGCATCGAGGAAAGTGCAAGTCATTCCATAAGACAGCAAACGTCGTAGCGCTCCCAACCCTACGAGCCGGCGAACCAATCAAAGAGCGTCGAAGGTGCAATGTAACTGCGCTCATCACCTGTTTCTGTTGGTGTGTGTGTGTTCTCTTTTTCCAGTGTGCCGTGACTTTGAGGTTTTTAGTCCACCATTGTGCAGGGATTTCACAGCTGCCAACAAAGGACAGTATTTTGAAAGGGGTCTATACAGGAAGGTTGGAATCAAGGAGGCACCACACAAAAGTATGCGTGGTTAACGGTGTCAAACAGTGTGTAGCAAACGTAGCATCAAGCTTTGTTCCAAATGGGCAGAAATCCCCTTCAGATGATCCTGAGGCGCAGTAAAACTTACAAAATAATTCAATATCGCGTCATTCTCCCCTGACCCGCGACCACGGCTCCAATACTGTCTGGTAAGAAATCATAGAGCGCGGCAACGAAATCTGGTTTAACCTGAAGCCACTTCCATTCACCTCATTGCTTTCCAGAATTTGTGGGCGGTGGCGCAGTGGAGGGGACCTGACATGGCTACTTTGATGCGCCCCCAAATGTTTTCGATGATATTCAGATCGGCTCCTTTTAAGGGCCAAACCGGCTTCGTCAGGCAGCGCTCCTCGAGGAGATACGAGCGTGACAACACATTTTCCACTTCGGCGCTTTCTTAAAATGCACTGAAATGCATGATAGCTGAAAACGTGAACATTGGGCTACACAGCACACGCATCGTGATGGTGGTTCCATTGGGCCAATATTTCCACTAGCAGACGGCCGGAAGAGCACAGCGGCGCAGTGAGCGCAAGTGAGAATTTATCTCGGCCTCACGGTGCGCCGTGTTTAGGGAGCGATGCGACAGGCGGCGCAGGTAGTACCGGGCACAGGCCGGAGCGCTGTTTCAGCTCATATTGTCCGCGATAGTACCTTTCAAAGCAATTGAAAGTGTGTAGGTTTCGCTCGATGCCCACGAGCACACAGTGCGACGAACGCCAATCCCGCCGGCAGCGCGACGGCGCCGGCTGGCCGAGTCGCCGGGTCAGCCGGGTCGCGCAACCGACGTCCGCCCGCCCGCCCGCTGCGCACTGCGCATGCTCGGCTTCTCGGCTCTCTCAGCTCTCTCGGCCGCTCTGCTGGCTCGGCAGCACGCCGACTCGCGGGCATCGCGGGCATCGCGGGCTCGCCGGGCTCGCTCCCTTCGAAGTTCGAACAGTTCGAAGTTCAAACTGCTTCCAAAGCGCGAGCTTGCGCGCGCGCGCGCGCGGGTTGGCGATGGAAACTATCTTCTCGAAAAACGAGGCTGTAACGTATCGGTTGATGGCGCAAATGCACGTATTTTTCACTTCGTTTTTGTACAGTGTGTGAATCTCGCGAAACAGGCGACGAAAAGTGGTGGGTGAAATGTGCTCGCATGTCGTCGTGGATTTTGTGTACCACGTAGGATTACCCAGAAAGGTGGGTCAATATCGATAAATGTGCGCGTAAGAAGCAACTACATGCACGTGACCTGTCAAAACTATTCACCCTCATTATTTTATCGTGCGAACCGACATTGCCACGTATCGTGTTCGATTTCGGTCCCAACACCGGTAACTTCGAACATATCGTGTTTGATGTTGTGTTTCTCGCCGTCGGTAACTTCGTATTGATATCGTATTCGGTCTGGTGGTTGTGTCTCAACACCGATGGTTTCTTGTTGTATTGCGATGTTGTGTTGCAACATCGAATTGTATCCTCAGTACGTTGGGTTTGTCGTTTGGCGATCAACTTTTGTTGCATTACAACTGCAATAAACATTTGTTGGAAAACAATCACTCCAATGAGCACGTCGTTATTGGGCTTTGTCATTAAAAGGTAGGTCGCGGCGGGTGTTCCGGCTATAGTTATTCTGAATGGTTTGGTGGTTGTCTAGTTTCAAACGCGCGAGGACGTGTGTACTGTGTGCCGTACTAACAGCTGTACATACTTGCACTGTCGATCAATGTTAATGTGTTCGCAACGCAGAACGTTTATACTATGTGTGTATCCACACCCAATATATTTCTCGCGTATTGCCGTGTGGATATGCCAACGTAATTCATGTTGGTAACATGGTATCCGCGTTCTGAGGTTTATGCGCGCGATATCATATTGTATTCTCCTTTGGTCCCGATCGACGACCGATATTTGTATATCGTGTGGCCGTACAGTATGTCCATGTCGGTCACCAATATGCACGCGATGTCGTATTCTATTCCAATAACCGTGTAATATATCGGGGTATTGTGCTCCGATATCGTGTTGTATACCAATAACCGCAAGTTATATCGGGATATTGTGCTCCAACAGGGCCGTAACCAGGGGGGGGGGGGGGGGGGGGGGGATAGGGGGTTCTGACCCCCCCCCCCCCCCCCCCCGAAATTTTTTTCTGGGTACGGCCCTGGTCGGTGCACTTGCAGCCAGCCGATTTTAATCTCCACCTCTGCGCACGCGCAGTAACGCCGGTCGGCTACCGGGTGCCAAACCGGGACCGGTTCTCCGGTTTGCTGCAACTCTCCATTATATGCCACTGATGGACATGATTCATAGGCGAAAATAAGACATTAGACACTTTCAAAATGGCCGCCGTTGTCCCCGAAACCCCCCCCCCCCCCCCCCCCCCCGAAATTGTTTTCTGGGTACGGCCCTGTGACACTCCAATATCCTGTTGTATACCAATAACCGCATACTATATCGGGATATTGTGCTCCGATATGAATTCCCATCGTGCTTATTGGGTTAATCGGATAACAATACGTTTTTATTGGTTTCCATCATCTTCATTAGAATACAATATTTCCAATAAGCCGACTTCATATTGGCCTTTTTCAATAGGGATTGCTCAAAATAACCGGTTCATGAAACAAAATGTAGGGCGCTTTTTGGAATTTACATAAAATAAACTATGCGCCGCAGAAAGCTGGAACTCCGTGATAATATGACGTAATAACAGTGGTGATAGGACGCGATAAATTTAAGGTAAAATGGAAAGATGGAATTTTTCTATGTGCCGACGCCTACCTGTAGATCTAATAAACCAAAAAGAGATATTGTGTATACCATTTATTTCAATGGAAACAATTTGCCAGCTTAAAAAAAACAAACAATGTTGCGTGTCTTGCTAAAAGGCATGCTTCAGGGAAAGAAATGCTACCGGCACCTTCAGTGTCATTTTTTAGCATGACGAATGTGAACTTATAATGAGTAGTACCAGATCCTAAATATCCGCTTTATTATTATTATTATTATTTTTTTTTTTTTATTCTGAAAATCTGCGCTTTTCACCTCGACCAAGACAGCCGGTCGAAAGTTTGGTTTCAGCGTTTCATTCGCACGTCAAAACAGCCCAACCACCTGTTGTACCAAGTAGCCCATCACTCCCGCGGGGTCCACGAACGCAATCTACGCATCTTGGCCAGGACATTTGTGATCTCCCGCATCATGTACGGTTACCTGTATTACCACGTCCCACGCCTTCAACAACTTCAGCTTAAAAGAATAAATCGTGAGCTTCAACGAATTTTTACCGTCCTCCCGCGATACACACCCGATGAAGCACTTACAAGCTGGAGTCAGACGAACAGCCTTGACGACCTGGCTTCTACCCACATCGCAGCTCAAGACAACTGACTCCAAGCCACCATGGCAGGGCCCTACACTTTACGCGAGATCGGTTATGATACCCGTCACCTGCTGCCTCTACCCACTCCACCCCGCCCTGGGAGTTTCATCATATCACGCCATCCCTCAAAACATGGGCGAAGCGGTGCCCGCTCGCCGTGATGACAAGTACTGTGATGTAGGTAGTGATGTGGTCACTACCATGACTCTTTACGTCAACAAACCAGGAATTTCGAGTTACGAGTTCGCGTGACATAAAGGCAATATCTACACAACTGCTACAGCGACTGCCACGGATGAATGTAGGTGAACCGTCGTTTAGTAGACAAAGTTCATGAGAATCCGCCAGCTCAAGTAGCTCACGACCCCGACGTGTAGTTCTTACACTGCCCCAAGCTATATTATGGACGCTGAAATCGCCAAGTACCAAAACTGGCGATTTACACTGTTGAATAATATCATGAAGTCGCGTAGCATCAAAATTGCAAGCTGGAGCTATATACAGGGCGCGGCCGTAAAAACTTTCACATTTGGCACGCCTAGCAAAAATCGAATTTCAAACATACATACCTGAAATTGGGCACACGAACGTCGTTTATTCCGAAGTTTTTTGCCTTTTTTTTTTTTTTCAGGCGTCATCTCGGGAGTAGCGAATTATTAGAAAGATAACAAAAATGATAGACGTGCATTTCCTATGGCCTATACCCGCCCGTTCGCAGTCTGCTATCTGGTTCGCGACGCCGCTCCCAGGTGGCGCACTGAACGCAAAAACGCGGGAAACGCCGCACGAAAGGCTGGTGTCGGGCGAGATAATCGCGATAAAAAGTGATTTGAACGAAATATATGAACGATTGTTGAAATTACCTGTTTCAAGTCAAGCTTTGACTGATCGTAATGCAAGCAAGAAGACACCATGATGCGACGAGATCATCTATTTACAGCTGCTCGTCTTGTTGACAATTGCGGGTCGCTCTCGAAGACAGCAAGCACCGCTTCAATGAGCTCCTCATTTTTCACCAGGCTCTCACGTTCACTGACTGGATTCTTCTTTTTAAAGTCTTCTCCACTCACAAAACGATCCGCCCAAACCAAAACAGTCGGGCGTGAAGGTGGGCGTTTATGAAATGCAGTGCGAAATTTTCGTTGTGCTGTGGCCACCGAGTTCCGCTCCACGCACCACTTGACTGCCTGGGCACACTCACTTGCCGAGTATTGCGGCATCGCAGGGCGGCGCGGAAAATATTTTGGTAATAACTGCAGAAGATAGTGCAACAAAAAAAATAAATAGGAACAATCAAGATGCCTCAGCAGCGGCACTCTTGATTCCAAAGTTGAGCTTTCACCGGGAACGGACCCGTCAACAGATAAGCAGACGACAAAGGAAGACACACGTTCGTCTGCTCTAGAACATATTTTTATTTAACGAGGGCGTCCGCCAGTTTCTAAGTTTCAAGTAAAAGGGCATAATCGTTC
This sequence comes from Ixodes scapularis, assembly GCF_016920785.2. NCBI lineage: Eukaryota > Metazoa > Arthropoda > Arachnida > Ixodida > Ixodidae > Ixodes > Ixodes scapularis. Next base: position 45,012,827 of record NW_024609838.1, on the reverse strand, counting down.
ACATATTTCGGTAAAATCACTTTTTATCGCGATTATCTCGCCCAACACCAGCCTTTCGTGCGGCGTTTGCCGCGTTTTTGCGTTCAGTGCGCCATCTGGGAGCGGCGTCGCGAATTAGATAGCAGACGGCGAACGGGCGGGTATAGGCCATAGGAACTGCACGTCTGTCATTTTTGTTATCTTTCTAATAATTCGCTATTCCAGAGTTGACGACTGAAAAAAATAGGCAGAAAACTTTGGAATAAACGACGTTCGTGTGCCCAATTTCTAATATGTACGTTTGAAATTCGTTTTTTGCTAGGCGTGCCAAACGTGAAAGTTTTTACGGCCGCACCCTGTAGGCAGCGATTACAGTAAAAGTTAGTTTGCCCTTGCGAACAGTAATGTGATATTATGGGAAATATATGTCAAGTCTTTTCGTGAGGCAAGAAGAACCCGACTGACGTTAGAGGGACGAGTTTATTGAAATACTTCGTAACCTGAAAGCCGAAAGTCTGATGCTACACGCGTTTTGCTAATAGCTAAGATTGGCAACTTATGTTTAAATTGAATTGTCGGTAGTCTGAAAGGCGGGCACTAAGCCCTGTCGCATTCCATTGAAAAACGGTCGCTCTTTTGACTCTTTCATCAAATGAGGAGGAATCATCCAGTACCCTGATGTGAACTTCATGTCATTGCAATAACTGCCGGTTCAAATGCCATGATTCTCTGCAAGATGTCTTTGAATGTGCATGGCGGCAGTTCGGTCGTGAGACATCGAAGGACGGATAAGATAATGCGTATGATGTCACCAATTGTCATTGTGTCAAAGACAGAGGGAACCTGTTGCTGGCGAGGCAGGGCTCCAGCGGAGGTTTTGCTGTGTGGGCGCGTACCTGCGGTGCTAGGTGGTACGCCTGATGCGTTGAGCTCTCCTGAAGCGGATGCGGGGTCACGAGGAGGCCATTGGTTGGCGCGAAGGGTGGATTTCGCAGCTGGTAGAGACTTTTTGCTTTTACCCTTGGAAGGTGAGTCCTTGAGGTTTAACGCAGGGGACACCGTGTCTTGTGTTGCTTGAAGGTCTGCGGTGGATGATTCAAGAGGAGGCCAGGGGCCTTGAGGGACCTCTGCCTCATTTGTTTACGGCGCAACTTTCGGGCCATGGACGAATCTCTCGGTTCTTGCAAGAGCAGTCAGCCGCGCTTTACAATTGACGTAGCTTGCTGGGTGATCTCCGCCGCGGTTGGCGCACTTGAATGGTGCTTCGCCCTTGCAGTCTTTGGTGGAATGTCGCTGGGCGCATTTCTTGCATTTTGCGACACCTTTGCAATATTCAGCGACATGACCAAGTGCTTGGCAGTTGTAGCATCTGGTTGGAGTTTCAATAAACTATGTTAGGTCATGTTTTGTAAATCTGCGATTTACTCGGACTGGGCGGTCTGTATTTGGTCGAAAGGTTAGGACTACACGGTCTGTTGGTTGCGCAGCTTCTCCGGGCTTTCCTTGACGTCGATATAAGCGGCGGGCTGCAGTAACTCCGTCTTGTTGCAGAAATGTTATGTCGGCATCTGTATGTCAAAGGGGCACCCCCTTGACAAGACCACCATTCTGTAGGTAAATCCTCGGCACTGTAGCTTTGATAGGAACCCCACCGGGAAGGCGAAGTTTCACGAGTCGGTGGACTGTGGTGGTTGCAGCAACTCCCACCATAAGGCCACCTCTATTTTCGAAGCGATGTCGCAAAATGGCAGCAGCTGCTGCTTCGTTCACCTTGGTACTCAAGATCAGTGGATTATGTCGCCGCAAACGCTGCTCCTCATGGACCGGTGTAAGGAGTACAGGGATACCTGTCGTTCTTTGGCGGCGATGTGAGGCAAGAACGAAGCCCTGTAGGCCACGTCCATTTAAGTCTTCCTCCATTGAGTCACCCGGTGGTGCTTGCAGTTTGGCAGGAGTCGCAAGCAAATCCGCAGGCTCACCGTCCCCGTCGTTGCGGTGTTTTCCAAGGGTCGAGTGTCCAGTCTGAGTGTCTTGAGCTGCATTGTACGTGTGGCCCCTCCTAGCAGGAGTCTGCTGGGAGCACGAAGGAAGCTTGGTCGCTGATTCCAGTACGTTTGCACCGGCCTGGGAGGTCATGCCATGTGCCGGGTTACTCGAAGTAACTCGTGCTGCTGTAAGCTGCAGCCAGTGGTTCGTAGTTGCGACTGATGACTAAAGGTCTGTTCACACGATGCATTTTTTAGGCGCGCAACAGTTTCGCGAAATGTGCTCGTTCACACGTACCGCTTCACGTGCAACAACGATGACGTTTAGACTCGCGAAAATAGTTTGGGTGTTGACCATAAAGTGGCGCTTCAGTTGAAAGCCAACATCATCATCATCACCATTAGCCATTCAGCGTCGTGTTCTTCATCTCCCGCCACATTCTAAAAGTCAAAACGCAGGCGAGCTGGTGAACAATCATAATTAAGAAATAAAACCTTAAGACAAGGAAACAAAAAGGGACATACACACCACCGTCTTAAAACCAGCACAGCATACAGCTGTCATTTACTTCCATTTACTTAATTTACTCTTAAATTGTCATTTACTAGTTGTTGAATTGTCATTTACTGCCATTTACTTTATTTACTGTTGAATATGCATAATTTGGATGGACGTTGACAAAGAAGAAGACTCTTGTGGAAGTAAATGAGAGCTGTAAGCTGTGCTGGTTTTGAGACGGTACTGTGTACGTCCCTTTTTGTTTCCTTGTCTCAAGGTTTTATTTCTTAATTATGACTAAAAATAGACGCGAATTATCCTCATCACCAATTACGTCTTCGTCCATCGCTGGATTTTTTTCCGATATGCTACTCACTTTTCCTTCAGTGGTGCTTGACGTGCTTGCGGAAGCGCCGGCAGTATCCATCGTTCGTGGTTTCGGTTTTTTTCGGATTTGGCTCGGCAACAACACCGGCAGTGAAGTGGTCTTCTCAAACAGCTCGCTCCCCCCTAAAAGGCCGCGTGAGAGCGTTTCTGAGCGGCCATTGGCCGCGCCCTCAGAGTGATTGACAGGACTCGGCAAAGTTTCAGCAAAAGCTCGCTACAGAAGCGAGGTGTGCGCGCAACTTTTTTTAGATGCGCGCGTCCTTTTCGGACTCGTTTAGACGGCGCAACCATTTCGCGAAACTACGTTTCACGACACTAGATGCGTGAGAAAAATGCATTGTGTGAACGGGCCTCAAAATAAGCGAAAATGTCCAGAGCAAGGAAAAGTGCATCCGATCAGTTCAGTGCACGCGCTCCGAATCGTACAATATCTATTTCTTTCACGCGTCGTCTTTTCTTTCATTTCTCGAAAAAAACTTTCGGTAATGGTATAAACTGTTCAGTAAGCCAGGTTACGCGCATGATCGCTTGCCGAGAGTGGGAGTGTCTGTGTGTGTGTGTGTGGGGGGGGGGGGGGGGCTGCTAGAAGACGACGAAGTAAAGGGGGCTCTGGCTCGAGAACGAATGGTTTTTGTTGTGTTCTGCTATTTCTCTTTCACTTCTTCTATATGTTGTCCTACCTATCTTTTTAGAGCGCAGCTCTTAGGGGCCCGTTTCCGGCTTGAGCGGCGTCGCCGTCGGCGTCGGCGTCGCCGTCGCCGTCGCCGTCGGCGTCGGCGTAACCGCGCGGTGCATCATGGGAAATGTCCCATAATGCACCGCGCGAGCCCCCCACCAAGGTCACGTGACCTCGTGGGGGGTCACGTGACCCCCCGAAGTCACGTGACTCCCCTGAGGTCACGTGGCCCCCTCCTCGAGGTCACGTGACCCCCGCCGATGTCGCGTGACCCCCCGATGACGTCATCGTCACTGATGACGTCACCGGCATCCACATCGTCATCGTCATCATCACTGATGACGTCACCGGCATCCACATCGTCATCGTCATCATCACTGATGACGTCACCGGCATCCACATCGTCATCGTCATCACTGATGACGTCACCGGCATCCGCATCGTCATCGTCATCATCACTGATGACGTCACCGGCATCCACATCGTCATCGTCATCATCACTGATGACGTCACCGGCATCCACATCGTCATCGTCATCATCACTGATGACGTCACCGGCATCCGCATCGTCATCGTCATCATCACTGATGACGTCACCGGCATCCACATCGTCATCGTCATCATCACTGATGACGTCACCGGCATCCACATCGTCATCGTCATCATCACTGATGACGTCACCGGCATCCACATTGTCATCGTCATCATCACTGATGACGTCACCGACATCCGCATTGTCATCGTCATCATCACTGATGACGTCATCAGTGACGTCACTGATGTCGTCACCGGCATCCGCATCGTCATCGTCATCATCACTGATGACGTCATCAGCGACGTCACTGATGACGTCACCGACATTCGCATCGTCATCGTCATCATCACTGGTGAAGTCATCAGTGACGTCACTAATGACGTCATCGGTACCCGCATCGTCATCGTCACTGATGACGTCATCAGTGACGTCAGTGATGACATCACCGGCATTGGGGGTCACGTGACCCCCAAGGTAACGTGACCCCCCCTGGTTAGTTTAACCCCCCCCCCCAGTGCCCTTCCCTCCTCCTCCTCAAGAGCTGCGCTCTAATTCGGCGTTACAGGGAGTTGTAAGCGGCTTTCATTTTTTCTTTTCTATGTCACATAAAATCAGTTGATCACGAGACACCGGAAGAGATGGTCGTTCTTTCATTGTGGTACGCTTGCTGCGGAATTCTGCATTATGGCGTCAAGGATCTTCTGAGTTCAGCGCTGGACTGGGCTTCAGCAAGGACGCGCTGGGAATGCTGATAGCCAAATGGGCAATTTGGCTATCAGCATTTTTTCATAGTGGTACGCTTGCTGCGGAATTCTGCAGTTTCGTTCTTGTCCACATGCTAACACAACATGGTGGCCGCGTAAGGACGTTCGCCTTGAGAGGACTTCAGTAAGAAGTATGCCTAGACGACGACTACCCACCGATGGTAGCAGAGGACGGCAGTTCTCAAGAACCTGATGTTTGGATCGCCATGGCGGCTCCTCTCTTGGTATTCCATCTACCGGAAGAGTTCGACTTTTCCAAGTCAGAGTACTGGCCCCAGTGGATTCTAAGGTTCCAGCCCTTTCGAGTGGAGAGTGGACTCCAAGAAAGATAGTATAAGGCAAACGTCATCACACTCTAAGAAAAAATGGAGGAAAAGGGTAGCAACGGCACGTCTTCCTCCCTTCTACTGATGCGCTTTCAAGCGGACACGAGAAACAGGGAGGAACGAAACGTTTTCTCCTTCTCCAAGCAGACAGGAGAAAGCTTTCGCCCTCCCGACTCACCTTCTTTCGGTTTTGTTTTTCGAGCACGTTGCGCACGTTGTTTTATAAATGTTGATGAGTTGATTGAGCTTCAGCGGCAGCGAAGGCCGCCTGTGATTCCGTCTTCTAATCCAGACGTGCAGAACATTTCGGTTACATTGACGTTTTTATCACTAATTTTATCAAACGAGCAAACGAAGCCGCTAGAAACAGCAAAGTTCCGGAGCAGTGCCAGCAGCGCTACGTACGTTGGGTGCTTTGGGTAAGATGGCCGTCTCCGGATTGTGAGACCCACGCCGAACTACAGTAGCGGAGCCACGCGGAACTGCGTCGACGCTTTCGACGCTTTCGACGCTATGGAAATCGCAGGACCTGCGTTCAAGACAGGCAGGTTTTCCTGCCTGCTGCCTGGGTGCCCTCTCGGGCAGTGATGCCGCTGGTGGGGCAGTGATCGGAGGAGGCGGGGTGTCGCAGGCTGACATTCCGCTTTGCATTAAAAAGTTTAAGGCCACTTGAGGTATTAGGCACGTGCAAACAATCGACTTGCGGATAGTCATGTTGGAACGCTGGTGTGAACAGTAAGCTCCAATTGTACAGTGGTCAATGTGACTGTCAGTTCTCTCCTCGCTGAAAGCGATTGCGCTCTGCGGAAAGGACTGAACAGTACAAAATTATAACGGAAAGTACGTATATTTACAGTATATAATTTTAGCATTAAAAAGAATAGTAGGTAAAATCGAAAAAAAAAAGCTACCCTTTATTTGCTGTTTAAATATACTACTGTGCCTCGAGAAACTGCCCTTTAAGTGGCGTGACGAGCTCAAAAACTTCTAGCGCTGGAATGAGCGCTAGAAGTTTTCGAGCTCGCCACGGCGTAGCTCCGTACACTTAACACCTGCCACAATTCGGGTCTTTGACTGCTCTCAGGTTGATCAAAAAGCGATTTCTCTGCCCGTGAAGCATCACTTCCAGCTGGGTGAATATCCGCTCTACAGAGTATAATTCAAGACGGCAATTGCAGCCAAATAGAAAAGCAAACGCTACAATAGAAATACAGGCTACGACGTGCCGTACGGGGAAACAAACTAAAGGCTTTGAACCGCATTGGAGCGGCTTGATTTATTGGCTTTCAAATAATTACGACATGATCGAGCGTTTACTTTTTAATCAAAGATTTATCCCCTGAGCCATTCAGAATACTCTCAGAGGTATGACATTGCTGGAAAGAAATGAACATGCTGGGAATATTTTTTATTGCTTAGGGAGTCACCGAGAAATTCCGTACGTTCGAAACGACCAGTATAAAAGACGGAAACGCAGAGTTCGGGTGTAGTGTTCGGGTTAGTGTGGCGTTGTATTGATGTTTGTATGTGCCATGATGTGTATGCGCTCAATGTATGTTCACCAGATGCTTATAGTATGCGTAATGTGTCTCCATGTGTGTATAGCAGAGGTCGCAGAGGTTCCCGAAGATCCCGATGCGTAATGGTGGCCCAAAAAAGTAAAACTATTTTTCGTAGAACATGATTTGGGCGGTAGCTAGCGCCCCCTAGCCTAGCTACTTGCAATTACTCTGCTTGACCCTGCTATCTGGTGGCAAGCGACTTAACCTTCTTTCACGCTACGCAATCAACAGCGGCTTCGAATTTGATCTTTTGAGAGCGGATTTTTGTTTCGCGGATTGGTTTTCCGTTCCTCTCTGATGTGCGGTTGACAGAGGAATTGTGACTCGAGGATTAGCAAAGGTAAGACGTAAAGGGCGCGAAGTAACTGGGTTTCGGTTGTCTCCGTTTAGCATCGCAGTGCTGACGACGAGAAGACTGAATAACTGCTTTCGAAACGGAAGTTTCTGTACCTGTTGGGGAATCTGACTTCGGAAATAAACACAGCTCGCGGAAAGCTTGTGTTGCGCTTTTATTTGCTGCTCCTCTCGTCCCGTACAAGAGACGTAGCGTCCTCGTTAAGCCTCATTGAGCTCGAATTGCTCAATTCAGGGCCGCCATAATGAGATGCAGGCGACGGAGGAACTATTTGCTCTCCTCCTTCAGGGAGGAAAGTTTTCCCTTTCTAAAAGAACATAGGTTGCAAGAACGTTCCTCCCCTTAGGGAGGACTATCGATACCCTTTTTTTCTAAGAGTGCACCTAAAATAATATTTGATGATGCTATACATGGTATTGAAAGCGTGGGGGTCATGCGACCTTGGGGGGTCACGTGACCCCCCAAGAAAAAATTTTGCGCTAGATTAAGCGGGGAATTTTTTCCACTAGAGTTAGCGGGGAAATTTTTCCGCTAGGTTTACCGGGAAAATTTTTCCGCTACACTTAGCGGGGAATTTTTTCCGCAAAATCTAGCGGGGAAATTTTTCCGCTAGATTTAGCGCGGAATTCTTTCCGCTAAATTTAGCGGGGAAATTTTTCCGCTAGATTTAGCGGGTTAATTTTTCCGCTAGATTTAGCGGGGCATTTTTCCCGCTAGATTTAACGGAAAATTTTTTCCGCTAGATTTAGCGGAGAAATTTTTCTGCTGGATTTAGCGGGAAAATTTTTCCGCTAGATTTAGCGGGGAATTTTTTTCCGCTAAATCGTTCCGCTATTTAGCCGGGGAAATTTTTCCGCTAAATTTAGCGGAGAAATTTTTCCGCTAGATTTAGCGGAGAAATGTTTCCGCTAGATTTAGCGGGAAATTTTTTCCGCTAGATTTAGCGGGGAATTTTTTCCGCTAAATCTAGCGGGGAAAGATTTTCCGCTAGATTCAGCGGGGAAATTTTTCCGCTTGATTTAGCGGGGAAATTTTCCCGCTAGATTTAGCGCGGAATTTTTCCCGCTAGATTTTTCCGCTAAATTTAGCGGAGAAATTTTTCAGCTAGATTTAGCGGGGAAATTTTTCCGCTAGATTTAGCGGGGAATTTTTTCCGCTAAATCTAGCGGGGAAAATTTTTACGCTAGATTTAGCGGAGAAATTTTTTCGCTAAATCTAGCGGGGAAATTTTTACGCTAGATTTAGCGGGGAAATTTAACCATAATGCACCGCGCGGTTACGCCGACGGCGACGGCGACGCCGCTCAAGCCGGGAACGGGCCCCTAATAGCTGCGCTCTAAAAAGTGAAAGCCGCTTACAACTCCCTGTAACGCCGAATTAAAGCGCAGCTCTTGAGGAGGAGGAGGGAAGGGTACTGGAGGGGGGAGTTCAACTAACCAGGGGGGGGTCACGTGACTTTGGGGGGTCACGTGACCCCCCAATACCGATGATGTCATCACTGACGTCACTGATGACGTCATCACTGACGCTGACGATGCGCATACCGATGACGTCATTAGTGACGTCACTGATGACTTCACCAGTGTTGATGACGGTGACGATGCGAATGTCGGTGACGTCATCAGTGACGTCACTGATGACGTCATCAGTGATGATGACGATGACGATGCGGATGCCGGTGACATCAGTGACGTCACTGATGACGTCATCCGTGATGATGACGATGACGATGCGGATATCGGTAACGTCAACAGTGATGATGACGATGACGATGCGGATGCCGGTGACGTCATCAGTGATGATGACGATGACGATGTGGATGCCGGTGACATCATCAGTGACGTCACTAATAATGTCATCAGTGATGATGACGATGACGATGTGGATGCCGGTGACGTCATCAGTGACGATGACGTCATCGGGGGGTCACGCGACATCGGCGGGGGTCACGTGACCTCAGGGGAGTCACGTGACTTCGGGGGTCACGTGCCCCCCCCCCCACGAGGTCACGTGACCCGGGGGGGGGGTCGCGCGGTGCATTATGGGGCATTTCCCATAATGCACCGCGCGGCTACGCCGACGGCGACGGCGATGCCGACGCCGCTCAAGCCGGAAACGGGCCCCTAAGAGCTGCGCTCTGATAAACAATTTCCAAATGTCGGATTTTAAGTTCCCGTGCGATCCGCGCCAGTGCAGAAACGTCAAATATTGAACCGTCCTACGAGTTGAGTTTCTCTGACGCCTCCGAAGTGTCGTGTTCGCCGGCGTCTCGTGAACAACCGGCTGCGAGCAGACGACGCTTGATTTTCGACTCTGAAGTTCTTTTAGGGTCCTTTCAGCGATCTCAAATTCTTTTTTGAAACGGTGTGAGGTCGAAGAGAACGCGCAGTGGACGTTTGGGAGCATAGGTTGTGAGCGACGTGAGGGGCTACGTCGCACCGGTTCTGCGTGAAAGGCTGCTTCGGCGGAGTCACAACCGAAAAGAGGATACAGACACCAAAGCCAGTAGTTTTAACCTTTTTACGATTTGCTTTTCGGAGTCTAAGAGGTCGTCGGGCAGCTAAAAAAGACCACTCCATCCGATTCCTCAACTCACCTGTCATCCTGTGCTACATGCGTCCAGCGCCGCCATGTTTTCCGAGGGAGGATAAAAAGCCAGGAGGCGACATCACACCGGACTCAGATTTTAGAGCGCAGCTCTTAGGGGCCCGTTTCCAGCCTGAGCGGCGTCGCCGTCGCCGTCGCCGTCGGCGTAACCGCGCGTTGCATGCAACAGGTTGCATGCAACCTGTTGCATCCTGTGCAACCTGTTGCATGCACCTCAGAGAAGATGCAACAGGTTACATGCAACAGGTTGCGTACAACCTGTTGCATCCTGCACAACCTGTTGCATGCAGCTCAGGGAAGATGCGGCAGGTTGCATGCAACCTGTTGCATCTCACAAAAAACGCCGCAACATCGGCGTCGGCGTAACCAAGGTCGCCCCAAGGTCACGTGACCCTCAAGATCACCACAAGGTCACGTGACCCCAAGGACACCCCAAAGTCACGTGACCCCCAAGGTCACCCCAAGTCCACGTGATTTCCCGAGGTCACGTGACCCCTCCCCAGAATCACGTGACCCCAAGGTCACGTGACCCCCGATGACGGCATCAGTGACGTCAGTGATGACGTCACCGGCATCCGCATCGTCATCGTCATCATCACTGATGACGTCACCGGCATCCGCATCGTCATCGTCATCATCACTGATGACGTCATCAGTGACGTCACTGATAACGTCATCGGTATCCGCAACGTCATTGTTACTGATGACGTCATCGGCATCGTCATCGTCACGTGACACCCCAGGTCACATGATCCCCCCAAGGTTAGTTGACCCCCCCCCCCCCAGTACCCTTCCCTCCTCCTCCTCAAGAGCTGCGCTCTAATTCGGCGTTACAGGGAGTTGTAAACGGCTTTCACTTTTTTTGTATTTCAATAGAAGAGCCGTAATGCGTTCGCGATTGTGTTAAAACATGCTTTACGAATGCCGACATCAAATGATATCAAAAATGTAGCCTACAAAACTTGTCGATTTTATGATATTTGACGTCACAAATCATAAGAAATGAGGAGGTGAAGAGCGGGAGAGAAAAGCGCCAAAAACAAAACGGCGCGAGCGCACGTAGGAACTTCTTTCTTTTTTTGCGTCACGGTACTTTTTTTTCTCGTCCCTATGACTACAACTTGCATCGTTTTAGACAAAACAAAAGTACCTTGGGGTGTCAGTGCCCCTTTAAGTGCCTAGCAACCAAACCCACCTGTTCGTGCCAACAGCTGATGCTATCGAGGCAGTGCACAGGTTGGATCCTCGCGAACGAAAATTCCCACGAATAATCGTGCGATTCAGGGACTGTTTTGTGCGTGAAATGTGACCTGCTAAACGCTCGGCACTCAGGGATGAGCGTATCTTTGTTGATTAGAACTGGACCAGGGCACTGAGGCAACTTCTGTGGAGTGGAAAGCATCGTGCTGAGGAAAAGGTTTAGAAGTTGGTGTTGGTAAAGAACGGAAAAATATTTTGTCCGTCAGAACGAGAAGCGGGCCGCTATTAGTAATGAAAATGACGGTGATCTGTTGGAAATCTCGGAAGCGAAACGCATGTAACTTTTGTAATGATAACAACCGCTTTCGAATCGTTTTTCACTGAGATGAAGTACTTGAAGGATACCTTAGCAGACTTCGTTGAAACTAAAGTGGCTCAAAACTTAGTGCATATTATTGTAAGAAGTTTACAAAAGCATTGGGACCAGGTACTGGTTCATTTGGCAGAGAGACTGTATGGCCTGGATGGTTTAAGACTAACAGAAACAAGCATTGACATAGCGGCCTGTAACGTGTTTTCTTTAGGTGGTTTTCACGCATTTTTCTTTGGCAGAGAAAATCAAGGAGGACGCGGAATTCTCATGTTCTTTAAAAATATCTGAATCTCCGAGCAGGTCTGAACCTTCTGTAGTAATGCTGAGGTTTTGACTGTTACAAATTTTATTTATGCTGTGTCATTTGTAATTTGCTCCATTTTACATACCCCCGAGCTCAAGTCTTCTTTCATTCTACGATGAGTTGGAATATTTTCTGAACAGACTTAACAATAAAAGTCAGTTTAATTTAGCTGGAGCTATCAGCATCGATGTTATGAACGTATCTAAATATGGTGTCAGAATATCTTAATCTGTTGTCGGGCGTTGGACTAGACAAAGCCATAGAGAATTTCACACGGGAAGAGAATTTGCGAATTTAAATTACAAGAACGTGCGTTGACCGTATAATGGTAGACTCTATGAACTAAACTTTGACTCAGGGGTAGCTAAACAAAAAGAAGCAGGCCAGTATTTTGTATCTCTTATTGTGTTTGGTGGTGCCCTGAACGAGGAGCAGGTTGATCATTATTTTGTAACATTTTGTAACAAAAAGCTAGAGACATTACTTAATTATTATGACTGAACCGGTTTGTTATTATTGAATCGCAGCACTACCTAACAAAAGTGCTATAACAATTTTGGAGTATATATAACAACTGTACGGAAAGAATTCGTTCGAAGCAGAGAAAACGCGAACATGTGTAGGTCACCGCTGAAGTAATAAATTTGTGTCATGAAAAGGACGCACATTGGAATAGATGTAAAGCCATCTCGAGGATAGCCGACTTAAAAAGAGTTCAGAAGCCTACGGAATAAGATTACCGCCAAACAAAACCTTCCAAAAAAAACACTACGTTGTTTGTTTGGAGCGTCACTGTAGAAACCGCACAGGAATAGGGAATATTCGAACTAGTTGGTAAGACAGGGAAAGAAAATATTAACCAAATTATCAGAAAAGCTTTTGGAAACCGGGATATAAGTCTTTATGTGAAAGATTAAGTGAAATATTTGTTCGAAGTGTTTCAGACATACAAGTGGTAAGGTTTAGTTTCATCAATATTTCCACCGGGCCTGCGGGGGTTTGCCCCAAATCAGTCTATTTGGTGCCGATGACGGAAAAGGATCTAAGAATGATTGTAAATATTAGGTCTGCGGCTTAGGCCCCTAGAAATGACAGTATTCGCTTAAGAGATATGGTGGCTAACTTTAAAAAAACTTAAATACGTGCTGTTGAAAATAATTAAATAATCCCTTTCGATAGCTAGAATCCCCAGCGGTTTAAAAGTTGCAGTTGTAAGGCATATGTTTAAAAATAAAGTAAAAAGTACATGTTGAACTACAGGCCCATTTCTACTTTATCCGTGGTACGTCTAATCATGGAAAAATTTGATTCTAGAAAATTGACGTTTTTCTGTGGGAAGCATTCTTCACTCTATTGATCCCAGTAGGACTTTCGCCAAAACACAGGCCCAGACTCATTACTCGAAGAGCTGTCCGATCACAACCATGAAAATATTGAGCCTAGCACTTTTGTGCTATTTTTTTATAGCTCGATAAGGCATTTGATACAATTTGCCGCGGGTTTCTTGTACATAAAGTAGAGCATATGGGTTTCAGAGGCCCGTTTATTGAATTCCTGACTGACTAGTTTTCATGGCGTGAAGAGCTAGTAATTATTTGTGATTCTAAGAGCTAGTTAGTGACACCTAGGTACGGTGTTCCCCAGAGATCTATTTTGGCACATATACTTTTCAACATATACGTTAATAAAACTGGAAAGCTTCACTTTTCCTCGCGGGTATTACAGTACGCGGATGGTACCGCTTTGGTTTTAACCGGTAATGACGAATTAGAAGCTACATCGTCTTTTCAGATGGCATATTCCACGGGGTGGCGTGGTTCACGAGCAACCAAACATTCTGTAAACGTCAATAAAACGAAACTAATGTGCTTTGACTAACCGCGGGAAATTATAAAATGTTTGTCCTCCTTAGTCCTTCGCTTACCCACTTGTGCAAACTGTAGGTGCACACCTCTAGAAGACGTGCCATCTTGAAAGTATCGGGGCGTGACTTTCGATAAACATCTGTCACGGGGAGCGCATGTTGGCTACCTGGAGAGGGGCCTACGAATGGCATGTGACAGCTCGTTCAGATCACCATGTTAGGAGGGTGGCACTGCTCAGTTTAATTTTGGTTTTCTTTAACAGTCAGCAGGTGACGCTAAAAGCAACCTGTCTTACATATTATAAACATCAGAGATCATATCAAAAGAGCTTTGTTGTATCAGTGCCCCAACATTTGCTTCCAAAGGCCGTAAGGGCACGTGCCCTATACATTGCTCGATACACACTACTTACAAGGCCATTGCCCTGTTTTTTCTCCACAGCATGCACTGAAAGAAACATTATACCTTCGGAGTCACAGCTGGCTATTGGCCGCGCCAAGAAAGACATACGGATATAGCAAGTGTAAAAGAGGGAGCGAATCGACAGTTGTGTCGCCCGTTTCCGCACCCTCAGTGTTGCGTCTTAGGGGAGAGTAAGCAGACGTTTTAAGTTGGGTGAAAAATATTGATGGAAGAAAATCAAATTTATTGCATTAAAATCATGTTTTTCTTATGTAAATCAGATTTAAATATTTTGATATATATATTTACCTTTCATAGTTTTACTAGATATTACAGATTTGTTATCTGTTTCAAGGGGCCTTAAACCTCAAAACAAATGCCTACTAAAAGTAAAGCATTCTGAATTTAATTTTGCATTTAATCACAACTTAATGAAGCATACTCAAGGCTTCGTATATAAACAATTTACTGCTTCTTTATGTAGGGCGAACGCGTTTGTGCCTTAAACGTTGGTGGATATATTTTAATTGTCCAAAAAACATACATCCCCCAACAAGGCATATGCCATGTGCCATAAGGTGAATCGTAGTACAGTAAAACCTCGTTATAACAAAATGGGATATAACAAACTAATGGATATAACAAAGCAATCATAATTCCCCTTGCTTGCTAATAGTATGGAGAAATGGACATTGGCTATAACAAACTAATGGTTATAACGAAATAACTACGACCGCTCCTTCAACTTTGTTATAACGAGGTTTTACTGTACTTACTAAAATAAGAAGACCACCCACGGCACCGCCCACAAAACACCTTACGCCCCATGCGAGAAAGGAATCGTTTACAATATTCCGTTGTGATGTGGCAAATGCTACATGGGGCGAACTGGGCGTTGTATTAATTACTGCACCTGGGAGCATGCAGCTTCCGTGGGCGCAATAACGTCAGCTGGCCACCTTCCGATGCATTGTCGAGTATGCTGACGTTGCTGATTTCTCAAGCGTTACCATCGTTGCAAAACACAAAAAAGAGCTTGCAACGGAGCTCCCGGAGTCTTTGGCCATTGAGGCGAACGGGGAAGACTGTGTATGCTTCCGCCTCCATTGGGCTATTTCCCAAACAAAAGCTGTATCTGCAGGGAGCGCCCCATGTGAGCCACAAAGTCGGGAGCATTTGAAAGCTATACATCAGGGATCACACCGAAAAAGAAGCCACCCCTGGGGACGCAATTTTTTAATTCATGCGTGTCAATCAAAAAGAAAATTTTCAGTAAATGGTTGATAGTCCAACAGTTTGTTTCTCTTTTTCGTCCCCTCCATACGCATCACATCGAAACCAAGCATTTTTGTCGGAATATGATATCTTTAGTTCCAGAGGCTATATCGTTAGGAAGCCAGTTCTAATCTCCAATAGACAAAACAAGAGGAGAGAATGTGAATCTATTAGTGCAACCGAATAGAGGTGAAATTGTTAGGGAGTGATCGTCACGCAAAGAAATGTATGAGGCAGACTTACACTAGGTGAGCATGAACGATTACAGGCTGTAATATTACTTGTGAAAAATAGTAAGAGGAGAGAGCGTGCAGTGAAAATAATTGGGAGTAAATTAGAAATAGCCTTGAGTTTTTTATATTCTGCTTATTGTGGAATAGTTTTGATGAAAAAATCAGACGGCTTTGTTTTGTATAGACTCTTATTTATTGATGAGGTGTTGCTGATGAGGGGAACATATTGTGCTAGCATGTTCTAGTTTAGACCGACGGCGGGTTTTATGTGGAGTTAGCTTTAGATCCCTTTGTTCTAAGTACAAATGCCTTCTAAGAAATCTAAGTATTCTCGTTGCTTTGTCACCTATACTATCGATATAAGTATTCCAAGTCAGATCTTAACTAAAAACGCGATACCTAGGCACCTAGATGTGGGAACAGACGAAACAGAAGCGGAGAAAATAGAGTACGAAGAAACGTAGTGCTTAGAACAATTAAAATAAATTAGCTTGGTCTTAGCAATATTAATATTTTTTCGCCATTTCAAGCAGCATTCTCCCAAGATGTCAATGTGTTTTTGGAGACTTTCTGAGTAGCTGCGGTGGGAAATTAGGCAGTGCAGAACAGAATCATCGCTGAAAAGCCTCACAGATGACGATATTAGTGAAGATAGGTCATTCATGTAGACGATAAACAAAAGTGGTCCCAAGACGCTGTTCTGGGGAACTCCGGATTTCATCGAAATAGGGCAGGGTGAGGTGTCATTTATATGAAGATTGCTTGCAATTAGTAACACATTAAGAAATTCAATTAATAACATGACCAATATTGTTTATTTGAGAAAGTTTCAGGAGTAAACGTTGACGAGGGACAGTAACCAATGCTCTAATGAAATCAGTAAAATGGAATACAGACTCCAAGAGTCAATGAATGTACCATCCACGTATGTTACGAATTCAAGAAGAGTTTCACAAGAAATGTTTTTAGAAAAGCTCTGTTGGTGAGCGTGAATATAGCTGAGGTATTAATTAACGTAGCCCATGACTTGCGAGTAGATTACGTGCTCAAATAATTTTTATGGGATGCTTGCAAGAGAGATGGGGTTGTAAATAGATATATGATTGCGGTTTCCAGATTGATACACGTGGACGACGACTTTGGCATATTTCTAGTTATGGGATGATTTAGATTAATCGAGTGATGCTTGGAAAAAGCGGCAAAAAGGAATATATATTACAGTGATAGGTTTTTGTGGGACACTTCGCTGTTTAGCGCCGTCGACCGCACTCCATATCCACGCGGGCCATTTTCGGCACTCCGCCAAAACATTCCACGGGCCGCTGATAACAAGATAATGAGCAAGCAAGATTGCATGCATGGTCATACGTAGTAGCAATGTAGCATGCAGAGTCAGTGAAAAGGTCCCCGCCGGGCAATCTGGCCGTGCTTTGGAAGAGGTAGGCATGTGAGCCAGAATTAGCACAAACCAAATTTCCCGGGAGTTACGCGGATAAAACCGTTGTAGAATTTTAGCATGCATTGTGTGAGAAATCAAAGGAAGCAGAAGGAAAGAGCGTTAGTGCCCCGTCCATGCACCTCAGAGAGAGAATTTTATTTTTGAAACGAATAGCCAGAAAGAGATGTATTAATTGTATGTGTGTTTCAATAAACCTTCGTGTGAGAGTGCACTTCGTCTTGTCTACTTCCTCGCCGAATAAACTGGTTTGTTCGGCGATTTTCTTTAGCACGTGTGACTATTTGTGCCGAAGTGACGTACGAAAACACGCTCCATTCTTACGCACGCAGCTGAAATGATCTCTACGTAATACACCCTCTCGTTCCAAAAGGCTGTGGAATTTTCGTTCGGTGAGCTACTACTACGCGTTTCAAATACGAAACGCCTATGCGGACTCTAAGGTGCGCGCTCGCACCTCTACCGTTCATTCAGTCCAGCTGTTCCGAAATGAAACATAGCCGCTTCGACATCACACCCCAGCTGTCGTATTGTTTCGCCTTACGTGTAGCGTAGGTGTTTACGATTTTCGACATACTCGGATGTTACAGTTGTTTTTTTTCAAAAAGTAGGTAAACAGAATTTGTGTAAAAATGCGTCTTCTCCGTTTCACTTTAAGCCCACCCGAAGCTGACGCCACGACTCCATGTAGCCGATCAAGCAGCGACGAAAATTGCATCGTCATGCCGCTCGTCTTTGTAGGCTTGCTATAACCGGCTATAACATTGACGCACTGAAAAAAGTTGTTACGCCGCTCGTAAGATGAAACGCTGCGACAGCTGAGGTGTGACGTCAAAGCCGCTAAGGTGCCATTTCGGAGCAGATGGACTGAATAAAGGGGTGCGAGAGCGCACCAGAAAGTCCGCCTGATACGTTTCGTATTAAACCGTGTGACCCTACGGATGAATGTCCAAAAAGGGTTTTTGAAACTGAGAGCGTGTGTAGAGAGCCTTTCATAAACCTGTTAAATGATTTTATTGCACGTAAACCCGGACTGCCGAGTGGTGATTGAAGAACGGCTCGAGAATCGTGGGCCCAAGTTTGAAATCCAGGGAACGACGAAGCTGCATGCGTATGCATGAACGCCGTTGATGCTGCTGCCTGAACGTCATATGCAATGTTTAAGTACGTGCATATACATACACATGTTTATTGCACAATAAACCAATACAAAAAGGACCCAGGCTCGTAAAAGCAGGTGTGTGCTTGTGGGCGGGACGCTGCTGCGTTGGATAGGAATACTGTTACTACTTGTACATAGGACAACGGGCCGGCATGCTTCCGGCAAGGGACCAGCAGACAAAAAAACAAACAAACAAACAAAACGGTGTTAAACCTCTAAATGTTACAACCGATATCCGAGTTACATGTTACGAACCTCGACAAGTTTCGAACTCTGTATATTTAAACTAGAAAGCACCAATATGAAAAGTCTTACACAGAACAACGTACAAAATCGTTGCCTAACCTCAATTTACGTCGCAAAATAGCTCGCTTATGTCTCTTTCATAACATATACCATACTAGCTCATTACTTCACAACCGGCTGCTGAATCATCCGTCTCATATTTCGTCACGCATTGATCATATGTATAAAGTAGACATTCTAAAATGTAACACTAATGCACTCAGAGAGTCATTGATTCCGAAAACTTCAGTGGATTAGAACCTCCTTCCCGCATCGATCGCAACAAATGTTCCTGAACATTTATTTAGAACTGCCCTTAATAATCTATACTGCTCAGATTGACCTGCGAAGTGTACTACTGCCGCTACCCCCACTCCCCTCTGTAATGCCGATGACCTTGAGGGTATTTTAAATAAATAAATAAATAAATAAATAAAATCTTACTTCCGCAAAAAAAAACGACTACAACAAACAGTTTTTTACAAATTTGGCTATGCATCAAGGTCATGGCACCGTTCTCTCAACTGTCTCTTAACAATCATATTTGACTGCAAATCCAAAGGGGTATCTGGTAACACGTTTTAATATAGCCGCAACCTTTCACCGTAGTTTGTAAAACTCTAGGCAGAACAAAACGTTCTATATTCCTCAGGACCCTTTGCGTCTTTAGTGGGCGCTTAAACGTGTATTTGTAGGAATTGCGCACCAATACTGTATGGATATACAATTTGACAACTGGCAAAATCCGTAGAAACAGCATCTTTAGGTTGGTTTCGCGTTGAGAAAATATAGTTCCATGCGCAATATTTCTTGAAATGTTTGTCAGAATCACATTTGTTTTATTAATACGAGCAGGAACCATAACCCGTTAGGCTATATCGTAGTACAGACGCCCCCAGTGCCTGATATGTTTTACATCTTGTACGCGCATCGGTCAGAAAACGAAGGCGGTAGAAATAAGCAGATATCGCTAGTAGGCGCCCCTCCAGATAGCCCACATGCGCTCCCAATAACAGATATTCATTGAAAGGCACGCCCAGGTACATTGTAGATGGCACGTATTATAGTGGAGCGCACCTGTAGTTTTCACAAGTGGGTAAGTGAACAACTAAGGGGACCGAAATTTTTAAAATTTGATGCGGGTTGTGAAAGCACACTATTTTCGTTTTATTGAAGTTTACAAAAAGTTCGATTGCTATTAAACCACACCCATTAGGTGAAATATGCCATTTTAAAAAGACGATGTAGATTGGAATTCGTCATTACCAGATAAAATCAAAGCGGTATCATCTGAGCACTGTAATACCCCCGAGGAAAAGTGAAGCTTCCCAATTTTATTAACGTAGATGTTGAAAATGAGAAGTCCCAAAATAGATATTTGGGGAACACCGTACCTAATACCTTTGCCACACGAGCATCTCGAATGACACTTACAACGAATGCCATTTGAACGATCGGCCAATCAGCGCACGACACTCCGAGCGTGGGGCGTTCCACGCGCGACAGATCGCGAACCGATTCGTCGATCACACGAATGTCATTCGCTGTAAATGACATACGCCCGTGTGGCACGGGTATCAGTGTCACTAGCTTACTCCTAGCATCACATATAATTACCAGCAGTTGACGCCATAAAATGTAGTCAGTCGGGAAGTCAATCACGGGCCTCTGAAACTATTGTGCTGTAAGTTATGCATAAGAAATCCGTGGCGAATTGTATTAAATGCATTTTAAATTGTTAGGCTCAATATTTTTGTGGATGTGATCGGACAGGTCTTCGAGAAATGATTGTGTTCCTGTGTTTTCGCGAATGCAGTACTGGGATTTACACAGTAAAGAATACTTCCCACAGAAGAACGTCAATGTTTTAGAGAGATTTTTCCATGATTAGACATACCACGGATAAAATAGAAATCGGCCTGTAGTTCGGCATGTCCTTTTTACTTTCTTTTTAAAGATATCCCTTACAACTGGAACTTTTAGGCCGCTGGGGATTCCACCTGCTATTGAAAGAGATGATTCAATTATTTTCAGCCGCACGTATTCAAGTTTATTAAAGTTAGCCAAGATATCTCTGAAGCGATTGATGTCATGCCCAGGGGCTTTGGCCGCAGATTAATTATTTACAATCATTCTTAGATCCTCTTCCGTCATCTGCAATATATAGGCTGATTTGCCGCAATCCCCCGCAGGACCGGTGAAAATATTGGTGGAACCAAACCCCGTCACGGAGATGTGCAACACTTCGACTCAATATTTCACTTAGCTTCTCACACAAAGTCTGTGTATCTTAGTCTTCGCAAATGTTCTTGATTGATTGGTCAATACTTTCTTTTCCTATCTTACCAACCAGTTAATGTATAATATCCCATGTGTTCCTGCGGTTTCTACTGTGACGGTCCAAAGAAGCAACCGAAGTTGTTTTTTTGTTTTTTTGTTTTTTTTCTTCGCAACTCTTACCTTGGCGGTAGCTTTATTCCCTAGGCGTCTCAACTCTTTCCCTTTTCTAAGAGCGCTATACTCGATATTGCTTACATATATTCCGGAGTGCGTCTTTTTCATGACACAACTTCATTATTTCAGCGGAAGAACAGTTGAAAAATCGCGCTTTCAAGCTTTAAGCATGTAGCTCCACCTAGTATCACTCCCACGGCTTTGCCGGCTTAACACCCATCTAGCTTTATTACCTTTATCACCCAAACACTTTTCCGACATAATTAGCGCACTTTTTTGTAGTTTCTATTATTAGGAGTCTCATGTTAATGTTTGTACGTACCGCCCCGGTGTCACGTGAAGAATCGTCACGTGACGTCACAGCGCACGTCACGTCCTCACATGACGTGACTCACGGCGTCACCTGACGTGATTAAGAAAAACGGATTATAGGACCCGCGTATCAGCGGGTCCTATACTTTGTTTCTTCGTTGTTACCACGCCGCTATCATGCCCCGCCCCTACCATCCACGCAACCGCATCACGGGGCAATTGTTTTAGCAATACACAAAAAACGGAAGTTAGCCACGTACCCGATTGAGCCGTTCAAAGGCAACGCCAACCGCAGTTGCATGTGTTCAGCGGCCTATTTTTGGTAACTTCAGGATTCATTGCAAGGCGCACGAAGCAGGTGTGCTGTTTTTCAGCTGCATGCTCGTAAGTTAAAAGTGTGGCGCTTTGCAGGTACAGTGCTGTATATGCATCTTCCCACTCTCGGAATATTTCCAGGTCTGCGTCGGTTTTGTGAAGCTAAATACCTGCTGAAATCAGGGCGCTGTTCATGCCAATGATTGATTTGGTGAGTGTGAGTTCCACGTACTCTCGGATTATCGGGGATATCCAAAAGGAACGGCGAGTAGCTTAAGGCGTCGCACAGCGGAAGCGCAGAAGTTATGCGCATGTGCAGTATGACGTCCCAAGCTGCTTAGGGAGCCCAAAGCTTTGGGGCCCCTTATTCTAAAGCTTTCTATTGAGTCGGAATGTTTCCGACTTTACAAAAGCTTACTGGCGGTTGGAGGGTCTTTCTTTTACCCTGAAATAAAGTCCTCTATCTCTACTTGCCCTATGGGGGTCCAAGTTTACGGCGAGAAAGTGTTTTAAAACGCGTCTTTGGCGGACCTAACGCGAAGAGCGGCCCGCCGATCAAAACACAACGCAGATAACGTGCAGAGAACATGAGATAACGAAGCAGCCGAGCTCACGCCGTGGATGGTTGAGATCGGGAGTAAACAAACGCACGTGGACGCTTTTAGGGGGTAGACAAACGAACGAGGTGCTCAAGAAGCAGATGAACTTGCACGCCGTATACCCGACATCCTTTCTCTGACGTCAGGCTACTGCGGTGGCGCTGCTATCGGCATTGCCTATGTGCACACACTTTACCTCGTGTGAATCTTGCTTCTGAGTTCAGTGCACAGTGTCCACACTTTCTGCGGGAAAACGCTGGGTGGTTTGCAAACAGTGGGTTGGTGTATATTCTCACGCAACGACAATGACCAAAACACATTTCTGTCGCGAAGTCATCCTACGATGAAAGCGGTCCTTTTCGTTCAGCCTCCTTCGCGAAACCTGAGGGTGTATCATGGTGGTCGTAGTTATGACGCGTAGTCATCGGGGAGATTAACGGGATTCACCCACAATGACGTATTTGAATGCTTCTCATAGATTGGGACGGGCACTGCGTGAGCTGTTGATTTGAGCTCGTCGCGATCAAGACCTCGACGAGCGTTCGGGCAGTAGATCGTGTCCAATCGCTGCAATCACTGGAATTGACCCCTTATCGTGCAACCCAGCACGTGCTCTGTTCTTTGGCAGCCCTGCTGCCCCACCAGCGTGGCTACGAGGAACATTGCCAACGCCAGCTGATGTGGCCGCTTGTTCTGGCTGTGACCTGAAGGGGTGGATTCTGCTTGGTTTTGTCTGCTTTTTGCCTATCTACGTGTGCCGTGGCGCGGAGAGAAAAAGAAACGCGTGTTTCGTAAGTTATGAAGGTCAATGATTATTTCTAAGCCGCATTTGCGGATTGTAAAAAAATTATCTTCCCTGCCCCTAAAGGTTCTCTTCGGATACATTTGATAATTTTCCTCGCACAATGAAAGATTATCCGAGAACCATCCGGGGATTCCTGATAAATATAGGAGGTTACCTGACGCTAGGGTAAAATTAACTTTGAGTATCTTAGGAGTATTCTTCATCAAAGAAGTATCATTGGACACCAGAGAAGTCTCCATGAATACTAGCTCTTTATCCCCTGGTAACAGATGATTTCCCTGAATACTGGAGAGTAATTGCTGTGTGACAGATGATTATTCTTTGGTGCCTGATGATTCTTCGGACACCAGATAAATATATTTATGTAGCAGATGATTATCTTTAAATATCAAATGATTTTCCGCGGATGGCATACGAATGTCATATATGGTACTAATAATAAACTGTGGCCGCACTCTTAACACTTAATAAAAAACGATATATTCTGAAATTTCTCATGAAGACTTGCCTGTACCGAAGTCTCTATATAAGTGAAGGTGAACTGATATTAGAAATGACACTTCTGGCTATTCGTTTTTTTATATTGGGATTTTGTGTGGTCTTTATTTCTTTCTTTTTTATCTATGTACCTTTTTTCTATCTAATTATGGATTTCCCTTTTGTTTACTTCACGGTACACCAAACTAGAATAGGAGCCTTGACCTAATTGTTCAAAGTTTAACTGCAGAAGAAGAGTGTTTTTTTAAACAGTTTTATTGGGGCAAGCATGTCACAAAACAATTTTTCGGCGCAAAACTTTTTTTTTTGCGATATTTGTTGCCCGAGACTGATTTTAGTTTGAGGGTATTTCGTCCTTTTTAAATTGCGCCACAAAGTTGGTATTACACGTCATGAAGCGACGTGCGACAGGAAGTCTTCTCATGGGCTAAGATATTGATTGACTGCTTAGATCTTGGTTCTTAAACCTTTGTGATATGTAGTAATTTCATTTTGAGCGGCATATTTTTACGTTTAAAGATTAAGTGATGTAATGAGGGTTATTATTATTGTTTACAAAGGGTTTACAAGACGGGCACTTCTGCTTGGATTCATACCATAACAAACGAAAGCTTCGCCATTCTTTCCATGGCCGACGCTGTCTCTGCTCCCGCCTGTCTCGCCCACCTTGACTAGTCGTTTCGCCTAAGTGATCAGTGTTTCCTGTTGACTCAGGCGCTTGAGTGAGTCTTCCTGAAGTGAAATAGTGTGTGTTTAAAGGGCGGTGCAACGATGTTCAGTTGGAATTTTTTTTTTTTTTTTTTTCACTTTACACGGGCTAATCTTACTTCTGACACTATGTATCGTTCTGTTAAGAACAACAAATAAAGAAGTTCGTACACCTGGATGGGATTAGATCAACTGGCGTCGTCGTCGTCCTAAGTCGTTCTGCTCGTGCATCGTTAATATTAATACACTGTCCAAGAAACTCCTTTGTTGCGGTCTAATTTCAAGGTCAAAAGCGAGCTATTTCGTTCAATTCCTCCTTCGCAAAACTCGATGACGTAGCTGGGTGGCCGCAGGACCACCCAGTGACGATATTTGAATGCGGCTAATACATTTGACCTGAGCATTGCGTGAGCACTCGATTTGGACTCGTGATAATCGATAGCTCGAGAAGCATTCGGGTAGCGGCCCATGTCCAATCGCTGCAATGACAATAGCCGAACCATAATTATGTCTAGAGCTCAGCACGTGTCCTGTGCCTTGCTAACCCCAGCCCGTGGCTACGATCAACAATATACAGTTTTAGTGGACCGTACGCTATAGCTTTGCGTACACAAGGAGGTTGCGGGTCGTGAGTGCGTATGCACAGAACACAGTAGAAGGGCTAGCGTATTGCGTACGCACGCAACGCTGGGGATTTCGCGTTGCTGGCTAGCGGGCCTTGCGGGACGCTCTCCAGAGACCTCGGACCCAACGAGAGCGCCAGTTTCAAGATGGCGGTTGCCTCGACTGGCGCAGCAAGGGCGACGTAGTGTTTTCGAAGTTCTGTGTTACGTGAAATTGCGTGGTGTTAAGCTCGGCGATTCTTTCTGGGACCTACCGCGGTCGAATCAGAACGCCGTGCAGCTGAAGGAGTGCACAGTGAAAATGTTCGCTGCAGGGAATGTGCGTCGACGCTGCGATCTGCTCAACGCTAAGCCTATTCCCACAGTTCATCGCCGACGGACGAACGACTCTAAAAGAAATCGCCGAAGTTTTCGCTATGCACTCGACATCAGTAGGTCATGAATTTCATTCCGCGGTAGCATTGATAAAAGGTGCCGTTTCCACGGGACGGCTGACGGAGGCTCCGCGATCGAATTTGGCTACACACTCGTACTCGTAGCCTCTGTACCCCGCAGAAAAACGCGCTTGACGAGGCAGCTGTGGCTTGGTTTAATCTGAAATAAAATGATTGGACACTTTTTTTTCAATATTTCTTTCCAGGAGCTTGGTTGCGCTATAAGCACGCGGAATTCTACGGCTCTAACAAATTTAACCAAGATCATGCGCGGTGTTCACCCGAAAACGTAACGCACAACTAAATTCGGTCCCAGCAGGTAATTTTTCGCGTACGCTATACTATTGCGTATTGTGTACGTAAGATCCAGCAACGCTATACTAAAACTGTCTATTGTCGGCATATAATCGGCTCCAGATCACGTGGCCGCTTGTTCTGGCTGCGAGTTGAGGGCATGAACTCTCCTCGTGTTTCTTGCATGTTTTTCCTGCGACTTAGATTGCGTGTGGAAAAAAAAATGAAAGCCGCTTACAACTCCCTGTAACGCCGAATTAGAGCGCAGCTCTTGAGGAGGAGGAGGGAAGGGCACTGGGGGGGGGGTTAAACTAACCAGGGGGGGTCACGTTACCTTGGGGGTCACGTGACCCCCAATGCCGATGATGTCATCACTGACGTCACTGATGACGTCATCAGTGACGATGACGATGCGGGTACCGATGACGTCATTAGTGACGTCACTGATGACTTCACCAGTGATGATGACGATGACGATGCGAATGTCGGTGACGTCATCAGTGACGTCGCTGATGACGTCATCAGTGATGATGACGATGCGGATGCCGGTGACGACATCAGTGACGTCACTGATGACGTCATCAGTGATGATGACGATGACAATGCGGATGTCGGTGACGTCATCAGTGATGATGATGATGACGATGTGGATGCCGGTGACGTCATCAGTGATGATGACGATGACGATGTGGATGCCGGTGACGTCATCAGTGATGATGACGATGACGATGTGGATGCCGGTGACGTCATCAGTGATGATGACGATGACGATGCGGATGCCGGTGACGTCATCAGTGATGATGACGATGACGATGTGGATGCCGGTGACGTCATCAGTGATGATGACGATGACGATGTGGATGCCGGTGACGTCATCAGTGATGATGACGATGACGATGCGGATGCCGGTGACGTCATCAGTGATGACGATGACGATGTGGATGCCGGTGACGTCATCAGTGATGATGACGATGACGATGTGGATGCCGGTGACGTCATCAGTGATGATGACGATGACGATGTGAATGCCGGTGACGTCATCAGTGACGATGACGTCATCGGGGGTCACGCGACATCGGCGGGGGTCACGTGACCTCGAGGAGGGGGCCACGTGACCTCAGGGGAGTCACGTGACTTCGGGGGGTCACGTGACCCCCCACGAGGTCACGTGACCTTGGTGGGGGGCTCGCGCGGTGCATTATGGTGCACCGCGCGGTTACGCCGACGCCGACGGCGACGCCGACGGCGACGCCGCTCAAGCCGGAAACGGGCCCCTAAGAGCTGCGCTCTAAAACGAACGGGTGTTTCACAGGTCATAAACGTCAGGGATCCGTTCTAAGCGGTATTTTCACGAAGTACAAAACTCGTTGCGTCGCCACGCTGTCGCAGGTGTTAGTGATAGGACGCGACGCGAGTTTTTGGCTTTCTTAGCGCGGTTTGTTAGCATGTTGTTTTTTTTTGCTTGCGCGTGCAAATACAGATATTTTGGAGATGTCAGTTCCTGTAAAGCAGCACCGTTGCTCTGTAAAGTGCTGCCAGATTAGTGATCGCGACAGCGATCACCAGCGGCGGGTGTCGTCCTAACGCGCCGAAGGCTCGGGAGGCTCAGGCGGGGCGCCGTCTTCGTTACTGGCAGCAGTACTCCGCGGCGTATCTTGTAAGTAATATTCCGGCAAACAGAAACGCCAGGTTGAACTCAAACCACCAGCACCCAACTATTTTCGCTCGTAGCCATACCGCCGCTTCTCGGCACCGTCGTTGTTGGTCTAAAACCCGCCTGTTGCTAGCTGAGATGGTGATTTTACAACACCTTCCGTGTTAACCCTAGGGGTTGAATAACTTCGCAGACGGCTAAAAGCGTTCTCACGAGAGCGTTTGAGATGCACGCAGCGCCCTACCTAAAACAAACCGGTAAAAACGGGCCCCGCGAGGCGCCTGTTTTCATCGCCCGTGCACCCTGCCGCGCCTGCCGCTCTCCCGACGCTGACTCAAAAGTGGGCGCGCGCGGCGCTGTTCACTTGGGCATCGGCAGTGGCTTCTAGCGGACGCAGGCTGCCTATTCAAGGTCCATTTTGCGCACAGTTCGCACAGAACACAGAAGCCACAAAAGGCAGTGGCACGCACGACCAACTCTTTCCTTACGACCACTCCGTCTGAGCGCTCCCTATGGAAGAGCCTGCTCCCGGCTGAGGGCCGAGTTTTAGCGCCGCCTAGTGAGAGCTATTCTCACTAAGCGACACGAAAACTCGGTCCTCCTTAGGAGTGTCCCGAACTTTTGTCGACCGGATTTTTGGGTCGAACTTTCGGGGTTCGACAGAGTCGGTTCGACGAACCTTCGACCTTTTCACCGGAATCGACCGGTTCGACTTTGCGGACAGTGTGGCCAGACCTTGATACAAGCATGTCTAGGTTTGGAGAATTTATTTTTATGCAACGGGTTATTTTATTTTATGAACAGTTGCAATTAAAAGAAACCAATTCTAATCACTGAAAAAGTTAATAACCTAATTTTTTTGTACTGTATTAACTGAAATAACCAATCAGCGGTGCCCTTAATTCATGCCTTAGCCATCACCATTTAATCCGAAGCCAGCTGGCCAGCCTGTCGCACATGCGCACACAAGTCGAACCTCAATAGAATGCTCGTCGAAATTTTCACTAAAAGTTCGAAAAAGTCGAACCTGGTCGAACTCGAACCTCGGCAGGTTCGCGACACCCCTAGTCCTCCTACTTCATCGGGTTCTTCTGTTGTCCGTGGGCGCGTGCCAGCTGATCGCGCTTTCTGGTTTCAAGCTCGTTCACGCGGTAAAATGTTTTTCTCTAAGTAAAGAGTACCGAAGGAGTCCAATTCGTTAATTAGTTTAGTTTTTTTTTTTAGTTTGCGCAGCCTACACCAGATGGTAATGGCTGCCCCCGCGCGCCGCCAACGCCATATAGGCCAACACAACCTAGTGCAGCGCGGAAAAATACGAAAAAAAGACCGAGTTCCAGGTCCTGCCACGAGGCACCGCTGAAACTCGGCCCTCCGGAGGTGCGTGCTGGTGTGTTTCCAGATGGAGTGGTCGTAAGTAGAGACCGACACTCTATTTACAAACAAGCCGCCGTTTTCCACACAAGGTGTGGGCACTGCGCATGCGCAGAGACCGAATTTGCGTGAAGTGAAGCGTCTGCGCATGCGCAGTGCCGTCGACAGCGCCACCGCAGCTGCGTGACGTCAGGGCCGCGTGTTGGTCTATAGACCTTTTCTGTGTACTCTTGTCCCCAGCCAACTCATAGGCGTATCCGGTATGGGCGACGAAAAAATAATCCAACGTTTCAACCTACAAATAGTAAAAGAATAAAGGGGAGGCATAACGAGAAAGTGTGACGGTTACGCTTATATCCTAAATGCCTTCTATTGGCGTGGCAAAGGCAAAACAATGTTTTCGCCCATACTGGAAGTGACGTCAATTTAAGATGGCGGCGCATTTGCAGAAAAGGTCTATAGAGTTGGTCGTGGTGGCACGCACACAAGACGCGCCGGAAGGCGAGATGCTGCGTACGTCGTTCAACTCCGCAGCCAAGTCAATTCCGAGAGCGAATCCAAGAGCGAGGGGCGGAGCGTACTTCTCCGCGCGAGGCCAAAGAGCGGGTTTTTCAAATTTAGAGAGGTTGTGACTTCGACTAACTTATGTCCTGTGGTGAAAATATTGCCAAACATTTTTTTTGTTTTTCGCGTAAAACTTTTTTTGTGACATGCTTGTCCCAATCAGGCCGTTTAAAAAAATTTTTTTTTTTTTTACAGTTACCTCTTAAGAAATGACAATTTTTCTCTCTTTCAGTTATTGTTTACACGAATAAACCATCTACAAGACGCTATTAGAAATAAGGCTGAGGTAGCTTAAGCCCCGTCCGCCATGCTGTCCAATACCCGTCTATACCCTGTTTCACCTTGTGTCGTACCGCAGGAAAGGCTACAAGCGCGAGCTCCTTGCTCTAGGGCGCATCTCTGCGGCACAAGCTCTCGTGCACCAAGGGCAGCTGCCAACGCTATGAGCTCATGCTTCTAGCCTTCGCTGCGGTACAACATAAGGTGAAACGGAGTATAGTGTGTTCGATGTCGCGTGTCCCCCGTCGTCTTCCTCACAGCATACTGGCTCTCTGTCTCGTGATGGAGCTCGTACCACGTCAGCCTTACTCCGCAGACACGGCCTAAGCCTTGTTTGTTCCTTGTATGACAATCGTCTGAGATGACAGGTAAACAAGGAAGACATTGGTTATAGAAAATCAAAATGTCTGCAGTCATGCACAAAAGCAAAAAATGTTTTTTTGAGTATGTTTATACAGCCGGACGTTTGTCTGCCTCAGTGGGCGTCTGGTGTTTCAGCTGTAGATGAGCAATTTAGCCAGTGCAGTACAACCGCTAGCCTCGGGTCCTTAACGTGCATCACGCAGTAGTGATACACGACCGCACGCCGGTACGATGCTCATCCAGAACGAAACGGGCAGGGGCGGGGATTGAACCCAGGATCCCAGGGTTCTGTAGCGCGACCTTTTGCTCCTCGTGCTCCGAGCTGGCGTGCGCTAGCCCACTCGGCCACCGATCCCCCTGTTCAAAGCGTACATTTGTATGACCATAGCCTCCTGTATACTGACAAAGTCTGGCAGATCGCCACGGGACGCGGCCGCCGAAAGTGAAAAGGTAGAAGGGCAGGCAAGAGGCTAACAAAACGCATGTAATGAGTGCCCCGCTGCGGCGAGACGCCGGAACACACTTGTCCAGAGCGATGGAATGTCTGCTCGTGCTTCTCGGGTTCCTCGGGCTAGCGCCTCTTTTCTCGTCGGGTTTGAAAACCATGTTTTGGGTCCTCGCCGCTGCAAAAACTGTGCGCTGACTACAGGCTCCCCGAGAAATGCTCTGTGCTGCCAGATCCTCGCGCTCGAAATCTGTGACCGGGCACTCGTTGGCTCTGTCATCGAATTACCAAGCTTTGTGAGTATAGAGGAGGCTATGCCTTGTACAGTCTCCGGCAATATGAAAGACCCACTGGGAGCGCGTGGCCGAGGCGGTGGCTGGCGGGGGCGCTGCGAGCGCTCCGGGCAATTCCATTCTGCTTCGAGGGAAGGACGCTCACTCGGGGCTCAGCACAATTTGATAAGCGCGTTTCGCTTTAGCTGAGCCCGAGTGAGCGTCCTTCCCTCGAAGCAGATTGGAATTGCCCGGAGCGCTCGCAGCGCCCCCGCCAGCCACCGCCTCGGCCACGCGCTCCCAGTGGGTCTTTCATATTGCCGGAGACTGTACATACTGCATTCCATGTATTGTTGGCCTCGAGATCGACCTATAGGGGGCGCTACTGTCGCACTATCCTCATCCTCGAAGCTTGTGTCCTTCGCATCTTCCCTTCGTCCTTGTCTATTTTTGCGCGCTGTTTATTTCCATTTACCATGACCGCCCGATAGGCTCTCGACGTTCGCGCGCGAGACGGTGTAGATTCTTGCGTTAATTTTGTCGCATAATATCGGTGAGAAAACAATTTGAGCGGAAAATGGTGTGGTACTGATTGGTGCTTTAGCGGAGAACGAATCCTGTTACAGGCCTACAGCTTAAATGGCAATAATCGTCTGTGTGGACCCGTGGATTACCAGAACAGACGTCTGTTTCCGAATTAACTCCACTATTTAAGTGAAATATTTGTTACCATTAAAATGGATGCATCGGTTCACCATCGTGGAAATTTAACCAAACAGGTAACTCTAGCACGGATACTTACTTAATACTGGTACTGTGGGTTGGGAAATCACAGGTTCTATGCTTTTTTTTCGTAACTTTAAAATTTGTAGTAACATAAATATTTCGAATTGAGAGAAGTTAGTACTTTATTGGAAATTGCCGTGCTACTGCTAGCTTTTATGAGCAAGAGAGTTCCGCTGCAGTCAATGTTTTCCTTCACTCCTTCTTGGTGTGAATAAGGTTGCGGGGTCGGAACACTTCAATTATGTTGCAATCAGGAGAAAGTGTCTCTTGTAGTTACTATCCGTAAATTGTTCATTTGGAGGACAACTCAGAGAAGTAAAATAAATTGTTTCATCCAGTATATATGCCGCGAGTGGGTTATGAATTTAGATTTTATATACATTATGTACATAGAAAGCATAGCGGTCAATATACGACCTGGCTGGGCTAAATCAGGCGAGAGTCCGTTCGAGAGCCCGAGCGCGAGCGCGTGCTCATGTCCCGGTTCGTGTCAGTCTTCACAGTTGCCAGCACATAACAATAAAAAATCCCGGGCCCGTTTGGATCTGGATGAGCATCGTGCCGGAGTGCGGTCGTGTATCACTACTCGTGAGTACGTTAAAGACCTCAGGTTAGCAGTCGTACTGTACTGGCGAAATTGCTCATCTACACTGTAAACCAGTGTCGCCTTATCCTGGTAGACTTACCTTACGCTGTATAAATCACTAAACGTCCAATTTGACTTTACTTTGGTCAATAAACGAGTGTAACCGAGCAACGCACCAGCGTGCCTGTTATTAGATGCTCTTCGCGGTGGTGTGGTTGCACCCAGTTTAATTTTCTCGGGGAGGGTCGCGGGTTAACCTTACCTTACATATATGTGGCTAAGTCATCTTCTATTCAAGTGTAATAGACTCGGCAACCCCCCAAAAAAAAATATCGGCACCACAACATAGGTGGCAGCCGCCGCAGCGGCACTCTTTTTTTTTCTGGAGCTCAGGGCTAGCGACTCTCACGAAACTTTCCGAAAACCCGACACCCTATAACCTTCATCGATTATAGGGCGTCGGGTAATAATAATAATGATAATAATTTATTGTTTTCTTCTCGGTTTACAAAGTTGGGGTCCGTCAAAGCCCATGAGGCTTGTATGACGTGGCCCGGCAGTCTCAAAACTAAACTAAGCAAAAGCTGCTCCTCGCGTTGAACAAAATAAAAAAAACAACTTCAAGCCTAGTACAAAAGAAAGGACAATGACTTCCATCTGCAAAGAGCAAAAGGACAAAGGACAAATTTCAAATATACATTCACTAATCTGAACGTCTGATACATCACAAAATCTTAGTTCCTGTAAGTGCTATATAGCAACTGAAGCATAAAAGACACAATTCGCACAACAGTTCATCGATTCGCCTACAGGTTATTCAAGTGACACTTTTATTGCTGTTTTTTTTTTTCTTCCCTTTATTCAGAGTTCAATGCTGAAGAAAGTCGGGGGAAAAACTAAAAAGTACCTGCTTTAATTTTTTTTTTTTTTTTGCATATTTATTTTGTTTAGGAAATACGCTAGCACGGTAAACCACTTTAGAACAGTAGAGGGTGACTCTACTTGTCAAATAATAATTTAAAAATGATTTCACTTAAAAGGCTTCCGGTTTTCATATTTCTGTAGGCGTCACAACGGGAAGTTTGAAATGGGACAGCTATATGCCATTTATGAAATAGTAAAACGATTGTTGTTTCAACGTCTTTCATATAATAAGACTGGAGAACAATCAACTAACGGATTTATCAGTTGATTGCTCTACTAAAAGTTGGCGATCGGTCGGGTTCATTTTTATTCAGCCCCTAGTTCCAGTCAGCATTCAATGTTTTATCAAGGCTATAGATTATGCGAGATAGCAGAGATCTACTGGACCAGCGGTTCTATAAATCACAGCACAAAGATTATGAACGCATCTGACCTAATCTTCATCGCTTTGTTGAATTTCCGAGCGTGTGAAGCGATACAACGCAACCTTTAGTAAAAGCAAACAATAACAATAACAACGAGTATTTAATAGAGCTCTAGCAAAGACGGAAACGGGCTTGCGCCGTCGAGGTCCAGGTTTCTGAACGTGCGCCCGTAGCGGACGACTCACGGTGGTATCCCCGCTTTCGCTTGTTACCAAGTTTTGGCCGCAGGGTGGCCACACGGTCTGATCTCGAGGCGAACAGAATTTTGAAAATAAAGGTTCCTTTTTTTTTGCTGCGTGGATATTCTAGCGTTCTGAAATTCTGGCTTATATACGGTTGCTTTTTTTTATGTCAAACGCTAACACCTTTAGAAGACGGATTATTGACTGGTCGGTTTGTGGAGACCAGTTGGTGTACCTTTGTATTATTGCAACGCATTTGTCACAAAAAAAAAAAAAACGAAGCTTTTGTTTCTTTCTTTTTATATTCGCGGTACTCTTCTCTGGTGTCTGTCCAGAGTTATATAATTGGGTTAATATCCATTTGTTATTTCGCACGAACACTGTTCGTGCTGTGGACGGTATCTCCCGCAGCATCATTTCAACGTTTGGCGTACTTCAGGGTCGGTTCTGGACTCTCTTTTAGTTTTTTAACTTTTATAAAAGATATATTATCACAAGCTGAAAGTTATAGATTGCTCCTTTCTGAAGAGGATATAAAGTTTTTAAAAAAAATTCGGTCCCTAGAAGATTGCACTATGTAACAATGGATGTGTGACGAATGCATCTGTGGCGCAAACAGGATCAACTGCTGCTGAGCCCTACAAAAACAAGTGTTTTCGTTGTACCAACATCACTTTCACGAACGAAGGCAGAGAGACGATGAGTAATGTGTTGAAATAAAAATTAACGAGGGTGAGCTTGAAGCCCAAAATAAACGAACAACCAAAAGGGGTAAAATAAGATAGTACACATAAGAGCGTTGCGGGCGTCGAAGTTGGCGAATAATGCAGAGTCGAGCGCTGGGGCTGAAGTGTGCGTCGTCGTCGGGAGATTTCGACTTTGTCCGCAAAATCCCACGCTCGGGTTTTTATCTACTATAATCAGTATCTCGAAGATTCGACCCAGGGGACTAATCTGGACACTTGGCGAGAAACTCGGCGAGAGATCTGGCGGCCGTGATTGGCCAACGCCGCACTTGTCAAGGCCGCCGGATATCTTGCCGACTTTTTGGCCAAGTGTCCAGATTAGGAGCCCTAAAATGTTCAAGAGTGAGTTAAGGCGAGACTGCCTCGGCAAGTTTATTCTGGCCTTCTTATCTTTTACTCTCGGGGTAAGAGTTAAGAAGAAGCTTCTAAATTTGCGGAGAATTTTTCCTTTTCGCTCATGAGCGCGTCAATACCGTTGTTAACTAAAAAAACATAAAATATTGAGGAATGCCAGAGCACCATGTCAATCTTTCTTACTTTGTGATTCGTTCTTCAATGTTCTCCTTAGTTTGTGCTCTAATCTTATTGACTACGGAGCTACGATACGCATTCTAAAAAAAGTTTGTGGCTCTGCTTTCACGCACAACACTCGGAGAGCCAATCACCGCAACTTACGGAAGCAGCTCAGCGAATGACAATGCTAAAACATATGTTTAGACCAAAAAAACGCAGTCTGAGTTGTAACATTAAGCAATGAACAACGTCACGCTTCCCTTTCTTCATGTCGCAACTCAGACTGCGTTTTTTGGTCTAAATATATGTTTCGGCATCGTCATCCGCTGAGCTGCCTCCGTAAGTTGCGGTGATTGGCTTTTCGAGTGTTGTGCGGGAAAGCAGACTCACGGGCTTTTTTTAGAGTGCGTGCAGAAATTTATAGGAAGAAATGAAAGCACGTAGGACCAGCCTCAAGCTCCTGTTGGTACGATTAGTGCGTAGGCGCAAAGCAAGCTGCCTGTGTCTCCACTCAGTGCTCGAATGCCTTGGAACGCGGAACGCTGAACGCGGCCGTTCGGCTTTCGAACGCGCGCACAGTGAGAAGAGATAAAAACAGCTAGGGTTTTTCGTTAATCCACGAAAAATTCCAGTCAGAGCTCTACGCCCTGATGTCCTAACGCGCTCGCATTTGCTCCACCTCTCCTTCTCTCTCAGTTCTTACCAGCATGAGATGCGCGGGAGTGGAAACTCCGGGCATTAGTGACCGCCGACAAAAAAATATTCCTAGAAGTTTCGCGCCAGCTTCTAAACGCGCAGTTTAATAAAGAAATGCCTACTCCGTGCAAGACGGTGCGAAATGCTATCGCAGTTTAACGTCTTTGCAGCTCTTTTCCCGTGGATTCATTTTTACAAAATATCGTACTACATTTAAAACGTCAGTGGATCTCGGAAAGCAGCGACATTGCCTTACCACCTGCTAGCCGGACACGAACAAATATCAACAGACAGACGACAAAACCTCTCATGGTGATTGGCTAATCGGTGTCAGTTGCCATGGTGACCGTCATTTTGAACCCTTTAAAAGCTTCGAAGGGGTCCTTAGAACCAGTAGCACTAAGATCGCTCTTGAGCATCATCGTACTGAAAGCGTTCCATGTCTAATATGAGCATTTTCGGCACTGTGCAGGCAATAAAATTATCACTCATGCTTATTTCCCCCCATCTGTTACAAATATTCTTGCGTGATTCAAGACGGTTAAATTCTCCTTCAAAGCCCCTAAGCACCGACGCAGCGTGTGATCCCGTTCATCTTCGCACCGCCATCACACACAACGTCAATGCTTAGAGGCATTGAAAAATAATTTTACTGTCTTGAAACACGCAAGAAGAGCAACATATTTGTAAGAGATCTGGGGAAATAAGCATGAGTGGTAAGCTTATTGCATTCACAGTGCCAAAAATGCTCATATTGGACGAAGAACGCTTTCAGTACGATGATGTTCCATAGCGATGCTTGGTGCGACTGCTTTAAATGACCCTTTCAGAGCATAGAATCTTTCAAAGAGTCCGGAATGGCGATCACCATGGGAACCGACAGCTATGAGCGAATCACCTTGAGAGATTTTGCCGGTTGCGTGTTGGTCTTTGTTTGTGTCCGGCTAGAAGGCGGGAACCCAGGTAACAATTTCTGTTGTGGAGACAGTTGGCGCAACAAAGTTTCGCAACAGAAAACAGTTTTATTGCAATCGCCAAATAAGAACCGCAGGTGGGCACCTCATCGCAGCAGTCGGGAGATGCACTGCTCGCGTCGAGATCCATGGAGAGACGTGCCCTGTGAAGTTCGTCGTTCTGCAAGACTGTTCGAGGGACTTTATTCTCGGAATGGACTTTCTGTGCAAGTATGGCGCCGTCATCGACCTAGGAGCAAACCGGTTAACTCCACGAAAACCTGTTTCACCATCAGCGGAACCCAAAGCGACGTCATCCGGGCTCCGTGTCCTCGCAAGTCACGTGAACTTACCGCCGCGGTCGAGTGTTTTCGCGCCTGTTGGAATCATCGAGGCTTTGTGCGCCGAAGTTCTGCTCGAGGGAAGCCTCAAGTTGCTTCTAGGAAGAGGAATAGGCGTCGCAAGAGGAGTAGTTGAACTTTAGGATGGCCGCACCGTGGTCCTCGTGACGAACTTCCGAAACAAATCCCAACACCTCACGAAAGGTGCAGCCGTTGGTCACGTCGAGAAACTACGAAACTCCGCCGAAATCACCACCATTACTGACGAATTCTCGCGACCTCAGCATGACAGTACGTCGCCAGCGCAGCTCGACATTGACCCTAAGCTTCCGGGCCCGAAACAATGTCAGCTGATTAACCTCCTCACAGATTACCATGACTGCTTTGCGACGTCGTCGAAGGTGCGCCAAACCGCCGTTGCGAAGCACCGCATCGTTACCGAGGACGCCGCGCACCCTGTGCAGCGATCGCCTCACAGACTCTCCGTTAAAGAAAGGGAGGTGATTCAGGAGCGAGTTCAAGAGATGCTGAACGACGACATAATACAACCTTCAAGCAGTCGCTGGGCCTCTCCAGTCGTGCTGCTTAAGAAGAAGGACGGAACGCTTAGGTTCTGCGTGGACTACCGGCAGCTGAACACGGTGACAAAAAAAGACGTCTACCCACTCCCCGCATCGACGACACTCTAGACCGGCTGCTTCACTCTCCATATTTATCATCGATGGACCTGAAAAGCGGCTACTGGCAGATCGAAGCCGACGAACGGGACCGAGAGAAGACAGCCTTCGTCACACCGGATGGACTGTATGAGCTTAAGGTGACGCCCTTCGGACTATGCACGGCGCCAGCAACTTTCCAGCGTGTCATGGACACCGTACTGGCAGAACTGAAGTGGCACAGCTGTCACGTCTACCTCGACGACGTCGTAGTGTTTTCCGGCGACTTCGACGAGCACTTGCGACGACTCCGAGCTGTTCTCCAAGCCATACGGACGGCTGGATTCAACCTCAAGCCGTCGAAGTGTGGGTTCGCGTATGACGAACTGAAGTTCTTAGGTCAAGTGGTTAATAACGAAGGCATTGGCCCAGACCCAGAGAAGACTCGCGCCGCCGCAGCATTTCCAGCGCAAAGAGACAAGAAGGCCGTTCGAAGGTTCCTTGGACTATGTGCCTACTATCGGCGCTTCTTTCGAGATTTTGAAAGGATTTCCGCACCGCTCACAAACCTCACAAAGGACGCCGAGAAGTTCGAATGGGCCGAGGAGCAGCAGCAGGCATTCGACGAGCTGAAGTGACGGCTGCAGACTCCACCTGTTCTTGGACATTTCGACCAGGATGTGGAAACCGAGATTCACATGGACGCAAGTAACGCAGGACTTGGCGCGGTACTGGTTCAAGTACAAGAAGCAACCGAGCGAGTCACCGCCTGCGCAAGTCGAACATTTTCCAAAGCGTAGAGAAATTACCCCACGACTGAGTAAAGAATGCCTTGCGGTCGTCTGGGCAATCACGGAGTTTCGTCCGTACTTATACGGGAGCCCGTTCCGCGTAGTCACGAACAAGCACTCGTTCTGCTGGCTTGCGGACCTCAAAGACCCGTCAGGAGGCCTCGCTCGATGGAATCTCCGACTACCAGAGTTCAACATGACCGTGGTCTACAAGTGAGGCCTCGAGCACAGTGACGCCGACTGCCCTTCCAGAACTCCCGTCGAAACACCTTTCGGCAGCAGCTACGACGATGACGACGAGTGATTCCTGGGCGCAGTGAACACCAATGACATGGCCCGACGTCAACGAGACGATCCTGAGCTGCGCGCACTAATAGAGCACCTGAAAGGCCGCGGGAGTGCCCTGCCACGTGTTTTTTCACGAGCCCTGCCGACCTTCGCCATTCGTCAAGGGGTACTCTAGAAAGAGAGCTTCGGGAACAACAACTCACCGTGGCTGCTGGTATTCCCCACCGACTTTCGGGAGGAGATCTTTCAAGCCTGCCACGATGACACGACGTCCGGACACCTTGGTGACAGCCAGACACTGTTCCGTATTCGTGAAAAGTATTACTGGCCCAAGCTCCCCAAAAAGGTCAACCTAAAACACGATCATGCCATGAATGAAAGCGGCGCAAGAAACCTCCGACGAGCCGGCCGGACTCTTGCAGTCAATTCCTCCGCCAACAGTACCCTTCCAGCAGATTGGAATAAATCTACCTTTCCCGTTTCCGCCGTCGACGTCGGAAAATCGCTGGATCATTGTCGCCACAGATTATCTCACGCGGTACGCCGAAACGAAAGCCCTTCTTTCCGGAACTGCTTTGGCAGTTGCGAAATTTTCATTGAATCCATCGTCCTCCGCCATGGAGCTCCCGAAGTCCTGATCTCAGACCATGGATCCTCGTTTATGGCCCAGCTGACAAAATAAGTCCTTCGTCTCAGCCACACCAGCCATCGTCGCACCACGGCGTACCACCCGCAGACCAACGGGCTGACGGAAAGACTCAACAAGACCATCGCCGACATGATTTCCATGTACGTCGAAGTGGAGCACAAGACATGGGACGAGGTATTGCCGTACATCACCTTTGCCTACAACACGGCCATGCAAGAGACCACCGGGGTTATACCCTTTCATCTGGTTCGTGGTCGCAAACTGAAGACAATGCTGGACGCTATGGTACGCCACGTACCGGCTGTCGACGGAAGGGACGATGCCCAGGTGGTTGCCCAACGGACAGAAGAAGTCCGTCAGTTCTCCAGACTCCGTTTTCAAGCCCAACAACGTATCGACACTGGCCGCTACAACCTTCGTCGTCGGGACGTCCACTTCCAGCCCGGGGACAGAGTGTGGGTGCGGACAGCGATCCGCCGCCGTAGTTTCGGCCAGAAACTCCTGAAGCGCTAGTGTAAGTGCTTCGTCGACTCGGGGATCTGAACTACGAGGTGATGCCCGACGGAACACGGACTTCATCACGCCGCCCTCCACGAACGGAAGTCATCCACGTCGTGCGCCTCAAGCCGTACTATATACGATCGATAGGGCTGTGAAGTGTGTTTTG
This sequence comes from Ixodes scapularis, assembly GCF_016920785.2. Taxonomy (NCBI): domain Eukaryota; kingdom Metazoa; phylum Arthropoda; class Arachnida; order Ixodida; family Ixodidae; genus Ixodes; species Ixodes scapularis. Next base: position 44,973,404 of record NW_024609838.1, on the reverse strand, counting down.
TAATACGCTAGATAGGATTGTGTCGCACAAGTCTACGTAGTTTGCCATTATTTTTTGTTGCTGTTGCTGTTTTTGTTTCCCGGGACGTCCCATCGAGACGATGCGCTTTAAAGGGGGAGTAATGCCACGCGCTTCGGGGAGCAAGCGCGTCGGCGAGCAAGCGCGTGCGTGGCCGAGTGGTGACCGCGCTTGACTGTCGCGCGGAAGGTGTAGGTTCGATTCCAGTCAGCGGACTGTTCTTTTATTTATCTTTTCAACTTGGCGTTCTCGTCAGCTCGAGAACATTCTCGTCTGATCCAGTTCCGAATGTTCTACGCGCCGAACATTCTACGCTGATAGTTCCAGAATGCCGCGCGCGTACACTCTGACTCCGGCACGCCGCGCCGGAGTCAGTATTCGCCCCAGTGTTCGACTCTGCACTTACGCCGACTTCGACGCTCGCGACACTCTGTTGTTATGTTCTGTTTCTTTTTGATTTTCGTTTGAGCACAAGTTCCCCCATTAAACGTTCAGTTCAGTTTACTCACCGCCTCATCACTTGCCATTTGTGACAATATATGTGGTGATCCTGGAACTTCATTTCACTAGAGTGAAGTTTGGGGGGTATTATGGAGGTAGGATGTGCGTACAACTTTATGAGGAATTTTCGTTTATACTATTGAGAAACGTTTGAACGAAGAAAGAGAAGATGATAATCGAAAGAGCTAGGAAATGTGCTGCACTTCCAAGTGTTGCCCTGCTTCTTGATAGATGGCGCCTTTTCTCTTTGTGAGGAGTTTAAGAAGTTTCAAGGCACACGGTCCGAAGAAGTCGCAAGTGTGTGAACAGGCCCTAACGTGTCAACATAAACAAAACTTTAATGATGCGAAATCGTGGAACATGTTTCTTCTCGTTTCTGCAGCTTCTCCACAAGAAAAGAGTTGGATGCTGGTGTCTCGATGACGCACGATGCAACGAGCTTACACAGCAAGTGAGGCTTTGAGTTCCGCTGCGTAACTTAAGGAGACATGCGTGCTGCACGATTCTGGCTTCGACGCTCCTCGGCCGCGCTCCTCCTCTTCTGGGGTCTGGTTCTACTCGCAAGTCTGTGGTACAACGAGGTGCCTGGTACCGGATGCAGGTGCTCCCACGACAAGAGTCCGACCGCTCTACCTCAGGCCCATCGCTCAACAGACAAAAAGTAGGTGCAACCGCCAGAAAATAAAACCCGTAAATCACCGTGTACAGAAAGTGGGAATACCGCATCAGTTCGGTGAATCCACTCTATTAAACACACGCACGTACGCACTTTAACATCAACGCAGGGTATCCCCGACGATAGTGGTGGTGACCTGTGCGAGCGGCTTGGAACTTACAATGGCCAGTCTCAAGTCAGCCGTCGCATTTTCGAGGGTTCCACTGAGGCTGATTTTGTACGCCGATGTTGAAAACATCAAGCGTCTTCAAGACAGGGTAAATAAGGCGTCGCCCAGTGGTTTTCTGCACCGTCAATCCACGATCCACTGCGCATTCAACTCAGGGAAGACAATCTGCAGATACTAGCGAGTTTTAGGAAACCGTTTCTGCACATCCGATAGGGTACGATGGGTCCTTCGGTACGCACTGCGCATGTGCGAGTCTCCTGCGGCAGCGCATGCGCAGTTCGTACCGGAGGACCCGTCGTACAGTATCGGATGTGCAAAGTCGTTCCCTTAAACTCTCTACTGTCCCAGGAGTGTTTGTTCCTTGCATGAGCGCCCTGATACATTGGTCACAAAAGACTGCCTAAAGACATGTTCGAAGCATATATATGTATGAAACAAACATGTCTCCAGCGAACACTATGTATTTTGGATTGCCGTGACATATCTGCGGTTGAAAAAAAAAGGAGAAAAAGAACACCGGGTGCCTTTGTCACTGCAAATTACCCATAAACCGACTCTGGAGTAGTTACCAGGCTAAAGTGTGACCAGACCCAAATGGTACTTAGATTAAACAGGTCAATTTTCAGTGGAGAAACGACTCTTGTCACTGTGAAATTTCAGCATTTTTTTTAGTGTGCTTCCAGTGGAAAATGCAGAGAGCGAATTTTTCAAAAGTCATACTTTATCGTTATCAATAAAGAATTGGAGCAAAAACGTCAGGTTAATATAGATACATATTTTGTGTGTGGTAAGAATGTGGGGATAATTATCTAGTTAATTGTAAACCAGAGTGAAGGCTGAACTCCATGGAGCGAATTATGCGACGAATAACTGACGAACGCCGCCCGATGGCACGCTCGCTTTGCGCGCGACGTAGCAGCCACTGTGGTGATTCCACTCGCAGAGCAAAAACCGCCGCGCAAAATTTGTAGATTTTTCGCAGCATATTCCACCCATAGAGTTCAGCCTTTAGAATTTTGGCTCTCGCATCTAGCTCATTGCGTTACTTCTCCAATCAATAAATGTACGAATTGTTTTTTTTTCTTTTATGACACTCAAAAGCTGCAATACTGTCATTCAAACACAATACTGAAATAGGTCTTGTACGTGACTTTTTTTGTTCATATGTCGGCTGTGGACAGTGTGCATCACGGTAGAAGAAGAAAGTTGTTTAAGCGGTATTCACACAAGGGAGAAATTCGGGGGTTTCTCCCCGGCACGCGCGTCCCGCAACAATAACGTGAGGCTTTGAGATGTGCGAAAGCTTCCCGTTTTCTTTGCGTGATGCGAACTTGCGGGGGAAAAATCCTCGGGATTTCTCCCTCGTGTGAATACCTCTTTAAGGGGTATCCACACGAAGGAGAACTCTGCGCATGGATGTTGCGACGTCAACAACTCGGGAAACTCCGTCCCCGGCTCCGCTGCCTGCACCTAGGGAGCTCTCATGCTAAGGGTACGAAGCCTCCGCGCCTCCGCCACGGAGGAGAACGGCGCCGCGAGGCGTCAAAAAGAGATGACGTATGTCTCACGTGATGCGCGCTCTGCGGAGGAAGGGGCGGATTTCTCCTTCGTGTGGATAGCCCTTTATGTACGGCGGCGCCTCGCCACGAAGCAGGTGCGTCGAAGGCTTGCTCACGATTCTGGAAAATACCGTGAGATGGCGCGGCGGGACAGGAGCTCGAGAAACCATCCTTATTTCCGCACACACTTTGAAAGCATGCGGCGTGCGACGGCGGCTGCGCGCGGAGCCCCAACCCGACAGCGCACCTGCCGAAAGATGCGCGAAGTCTGAGTAGAATTTCGGCCCCCTTTCAGTCTTTGTTCCAACACCGCTTTTTTTCACCATGGTCTGCTTTACTTCAATTCATTGCTCAAAAACAGCGCTTGTACTCTGGGCACTTCTTTATTGTCCCTGTGTTTTTGCGCGCTGTTTCCGCTCTACTTCACACAAACTTGTTTTCTGCGCACGCGCAATGCCCACACCTCGTGTAGGAAATACATGGGCTTGTTTGTAAACAACGCTTTGTCCTATACATGTCGTAATCTTGCGTCAATATAATCGTCCAGATCATGCAGTGGCCAGCGAGTGCCTTGAACCGGATTACCTACGATCTACGCTTGGTGATGTTCCCGAAAGAGGGCTTCGAAACGTGGAAGAAACTGTTCGAGCCCTGCTCTACGCAGCGACTCTTCCTCCCGGTGGGTGAATTTTTCGTATCCCGGGACATTACCGTGATGAGGTTGATATGCACCATACCGCAAAGGACGGTGTTCTTCTTTACGCGGCTATATCGCTTAGGGGAAGTCTAACATCAGACATCATCATCTTCGCCGTTTTTTTTTTTTTTTTCTCTTTTTCAAACACCAATGGTGGTGATGTCCCGTGCGACGTACATTTAGCGGAAATATAAGCTGACACACCTTAGGCCTAACTGAAAAGGGCAAATGCAACATCGGGCTCCTCCGCCATGCCGTCATGAGACCGAGGAAAGGGGGCAGTCCCTTACTTGGGCCTCCCCGCCTGACCTTTAAGCCGAACCGTCATGAACGCCCAGCTCATATTGCCGCACTCTGTATCAACGTCTGAGGAAGATTTTTTACTTTTTGTCACATTGGGGGTAAGGCAACGACTGTCCGCCGCCCCATGTTCAGAAAAAAAAAACAAAAAAAAACATGCGTATTACATGTGTCACTGCTGAGGTATGATGTCATGAAACGATTTTCTCCCTCTCGTGAAATTCAGGGTGGACAATACTTTCCACGCTCATAACAACAATGCGCAGAGCACCGTTAGTTTATACCTACAAGCGCTTCAGGTTTGAAGGCTCAAGTCTTCAAGTAGACTTCCCAGTCTAGTGTCAAGTAGACTTCCCAGTCACAATATTACTCAGCAGATCTCCTGCACTTTTTTCATTTCTTCGCCTAGACGGCTTTTTCGTTATTTTCGCAGCAATCAACCGACCCATAGCATCACGTCGTTGAGGATGCTTAATTATTGTGGCTGAAGCGCGTTTCCAAATGGCGTGTTTACCGCGTTCTCGGAAGTGGACCCCCGAATCCCGACTGATGACGTCATGGAAGTGTTTGGTTGTTGCCTGTCGCGATCCTGGCAGTGGCAGAGCAGTGGAGCTGGATGTGGCAGACGCCTGTTCGTCTGCAGGTCACTCTACAGCCAGACAGTCGACAGAAACCAAACCGAACACGAGATGGGACGTCGCGACGATACCGATTCTTGCTTCCCCTCGCCTTTTTCGCCAGCATTTTTACGACCATCCGACAGCAGGGTTCATCTCAGACCATGGCGAGCGTTTGAAATTTAATGCGGACGCCTCCTGTGTAAATTGGAAGGAACTACGCACGCGGTGCATTTTCGCGTGGCGAGAAGGAAAGCACCGAGAAAGGCGGAGAGGTTTGGGGGCGATCAACGCTTTCAGTCGCTCCTCGCTGCTCGTAATACAAATGCCACCCATAAGGGACGTGATTGCGATCAAACACTCGAGAACTCTCTGTAATGTAGGCTCAAGTCCCGTCGCGGGAGCTGACACGACAGCTACCGCAACGTGCCTTTGTGTTGCTAGTCGTTGATGCGTGGACGGTATAAGAAGGTATAAACCCTGCAAATGAAGACGCGTTCCAAGCTCCATAGCTGATGTCAACCGCCCGGATGTTTTTTTTTTGTTTTTTTTTTTTTTCTTTTTTGTCGATTGTAACCACTACTACATAGACGGTAAGGCCTCGCGATGACGTCATCATTGGTACATCCTCGATCTTCCCCCTAGAAAGACTATCCTATCCAAAAGGAAGGACACGTGCAATGTGATATTTGATGACAACTTTTGCGCGGCGTTACCTGCAGGACATGCTACCAAACGAGGATGCAGTCTTGTACGTGGACGCCGACACCCTCTTTTTGAACCCTGTCGAAGAACACTGGAACGTCTTCGAGAAGATGAACGAGAGCCATCTAATGGCCCTAGGTTCCGAGGGTGAAGACTTCGCTCACAACTGGTACCACCGGCGTGCCAAGCACCCTTACCCTCCCCCTTTCGGTACGTATGTACATAGACTGCGCTACACTGTTGGAACGATCATAACATCGGCGCTTTTTCTCATCTTGCACCAAAGAAGGTATAACTTCTGTTAGTGAACTAGACGAGTGCTTTCGACCACTGTAGAAGTTTTTATTGGCCACAGCCCTTAAACCCAAAGTAGCACTGCCTATATATCTTGGAGAAGATACGGTGTGTGCTGCAGACATGACGACTAAATCATCTGCGGACATCTCTTCAGCATGTTTGAAGTATGTGCTTCATACATCCATTCATCGTTTGTTCGATCTAACAATGTTAGGCAATGTGCACACTTGTTCTTTAAAACAATAAAAATGTTTTCTCTTCTACTGTATTTTTTTCTATTCTCAGAAATACAAACACTTAACGCCGTATTTGAACAGGCTAACACGTCGAAGGGACGGCCAAAAAATAAAATTAGACGTTCGTGTTTAAACAACGTAAGGTATGTCTGTTTTCCTCTGAGATATGGCGACAGTGGTTTACTTTGTAGATAAGACATTTAGCCGGTGCAGTACGACTGCTAGCCTCGGGCCTTGAACATGTATCACCTAGTAGTGGTACTCGGCCACATTCTAAAACAATGCTCGTCGTGATCCAAACGGCCAGAGAGGGGGATTGGACCAAGGATGCCAGGGTTCCGCATGTGCGAGCCTTCGCGCCACGTGCTCCTAGCTCCGGTGCAATGTTTTCGCTAAATGTAGCGGGAACCATTTCCCTCTCAATATTGCGAAACTATTTCTCCGCTAACCGTCACGCTGGCATGCGACATCACGCAGTATCATGACGTGATTATGTTAGCTTACGTGACTCCATTATGTCACGAGACTGTGAGACGTCATATGACGTCGTGGATTCTGTGGCTGTGTTTAGTCTGTGCTTAGCAAAGCGCGCAGGTGCAAGACACGGCGAGTAACCGGGATTTTTTTACTGTCACAGGAGCGAACGCCGGCGTTATGGCCATGAACCTCACGCGCATGCGCAGCTTTGACTGGGTGTCGCGCATGGCACCCCTAATGGAAGAGTACGCTGGCCGGATACCCTGGGGTGACCAGGACTTAATCAACATCCTCTTCAGCTTCCACCCGGACAAGCTGTTCATGTTGACGTGCAGATGGGGCTACCGCCAGGACAACTGCAGGTTCCACGATTCGTGCTCGGGAGAAACGCCCGCCTTGTTGCACGCTAACGCGAAGTGCTTCACCGCCCCGTTCAGGTCACCCGCCTTCTTCACCATCCACCGGGTCTTGCGCAAGGTACGCGAGTCGTGGTGTTTTCCAAGAGACAAACAGACAAAGAGAAAGATAAAACAAACAAACTCGACACGCAATATGTGGAGTTGTCGTACGGCTGACGTGTGTCGATTGGGATGCATGCACTCTCGGTGTGAGGGGGGTTGGAGCTTATCTTTGCGAAGCTAGGGCAACAACACACGTCATGTGCATGACATTGTTGGTGACAGCCTAAGAACCTGAGCATATTATTATTTTTTGCGGTGTTACTCGATAATAACGCCGAAGACGAATCACAAGGGATGAAGCGGTAATATAAGAAGCGACACACTTCTTCAGCTGTCAGTTACTCAACGAATTCCTTGTCCCCCGGTCTTTCTCAACCGTAATTTACCTGGTGTAAATTATTGACGTTATACGCAAACCTTTAGCTTTATATGGTTCAAAATCACTTAGTCTCAAATTTACCGCCATTGGGGATCATTCTTGAATTCGTGTTTTAATACTGGTCCCTAAGGACTTCACATAATTTTAACCTGCTTTAAAATACCGGGTAAGCGGCCATTCAAAATCTATAGATAATCGCGAAAAAGTGGGGGACGAGCGCTTGTCCGGTTGTCAATTTTATATATCAATGCACTGTGCATATTTTCTCAGATCTAACAAATTTGGGCATGGGCGCTTAGTGTGGGGTGGGCGGATGCGCGATATTCTACAGTACAAGTAACGGTCGAGTATTAGAGTTTGTGATGCAAATGAGTTTTATAAACAGATTCTGCATTAATATCAATGTCCTATCTAGCGAATGAAATTCGGCGTGACTCTATATTCGCTTTCATAATAAGTTCGGGTATGGTCACCCTAATTCTGAAGCTTCTCCCCAGGATTTCTTGGTTTTGAAGCAGGAGCATACGCTCGAAGTGCTCAGGGCAAATGTCCGTTAACAAGATAGGTATTGAACTCCCCAGGAATACCAAATTGTAACAGTTGAATGAGTTACTACCATATTAATTTATTTTCTTCCTATTTAAAGGTGTTTCATCACAGAATTAAAGAAAAACAACAACTAACAGTAATAGCAAGTAAAGGGCACTCTACTACGTACCGGGTTTTTATTCAGATCTGATACCATAGGAAATGACGTAGATGGCATTTCACATGGAATTCTGCGTGTGGAATCTGGCGAAGACGGCTCTAATACACTGCGTTCACCTCTAAGCTCACAGCGCCTTGGGAGCGCGGTGCAGGTTTGACCAGTCGTACGCGTATCTTTCGTCACGTGATCACATACCCAAGCAGCAGAGGACGGATTCGCGTGATGAGAGGGAGGCGGTTGATTGCTCTGGGGTCAACGGTGTATAGAAGCAGCAATTGCCATCCAACATCCGCGTATCTTGACGTTCAAATACAATTTAAGACTCTTCTAGCTTGAAGACTAGGTTTTCTTCTTCGAATACGGTACGAAAATAGGGAATAAGCATAATCATCATCATGGCGTTTAATGTCGATAAAACTTTGCGTGTGGTACGGTCTTGTTGAGAAATATCATTCGTAATCGAAGCGACGTTAGCTGGAAATGGCAGTCGCACCAAAGCTTTAGGTTCCCCTAAACAGCTTGGAGCGTTGCACTGCAATCACGGACCTTCTCCGCATGGGCATTACGACAGCCCAAGCTGGTTCGGTGACCCATATTTCTGGTACGCCTATTATGAAACCCATTATTAAATTTCCCGCGAAAGGGACATCAGTCTCAGTCACTTAAAGGGATGCTGAACCAAGGATTTTAGAAACTAAAATGCTTGGTCCAGCATCCCTTCAATGCTCGTGCGTTCGTGCAATCAGGAAGGCGCAACACCTCAAACCCCGAAATATTGCCGGATCAACAACTATCAAATTTGAAACAAAAGCTTGTATTATGGACGCCCATAATTAAGTGTCGTTTGTTCATCTCTAAAACTGTGGACCGTTTCCTACGGTCTGTAGACAATAAGACACGACCGTTCATAAACAATATAGGACAGCTCTGGTCGTTCATGTATCATCAGATACTTATCGCTCATAAACCGTAAGTCACACATGGTAGTCCGTAGACTTTAAGCCACATATCCTTGTCCTTAGACCTTAAAACACTGTGGTCCTTCATTGACTCTAAACAGTAGTGGTTGTCCATAGCGAGAAGTGTTCTGTTGGTGTTTTTTCTCTGCGAACCCTGAGCAATGCTGCACGGATAACAGGCAAACATGTTTCTCGTGTCTTCTTCGCAGTACGAGCTGGGCACAAGCCTGGAGCGGAACTTCATCGATCCACTGGAACGCGAGCTGCGCCGCGTACGGCGACACGTGTGCGTCGACGCGTTCCTGCTGCACTCCAAGCAGTGGCGGATCCTGGCTCGGCAGCTGGACAACGAACGAGGCTTGAATGACGACGCCACCAATGCGACGGCATAATGATAAACATATAGGAACGGCACCTGGAAGGCGTTATCCACTGCTGTGTTCAGCCTCTTATTCCACCCGTGCATCAGAATCGTGGTTTTGAATTGGCCACAAATGACGCCACGAAACAGGAATATTATGCTGTGTTATGTCGCGATACTGGCGGTAGAGCGTTGACATTTTGGAGAGAAAATTCCAAGGACACCTAACACTTAATATGAGCGCTGAATGCGAAAGCATGAGTGTTGTTCTTCCACTCCCTTAGTTCGCCTGTGGCGTAGTGGCGAAGACGGTCACGTTTCGCCAACGGACGGCCGAGTGCGCGCTTTTGTGAAGTGGCCGCTCCAAGCTCGGCCGTGCGACCGCACTGGAGTCTGCCCAGACGGGCTCCACCTTCCACCTTCCTTATGTCCTGTTTTTACCCTGTACAGGGCAAGTACCGGCTTCTGTCCCGCCTTCTCCACCACCGTTGAGTCTCGGTCTCAGCGAGTCTCGTGCGAATGTTTTCCAGTTGTTGTTCTGGAGTCGGGTAGAGGAGAGCGCTTTTTGTGCGATACCGGAAGGCCAGCTGGCGTGTCCGTCGTACCCACCTAGTCGAGAGCCTTTTGAGGTGGATGTATTTAAAAGCCTGTCTTGCCCACCGCCCCTCCTGCATTTGGCGGAGGCGTCGTTCGAAGTCCAGCTTGGACCGGGCCTCTCTGACATCGAAGCTGGACCACACCATGTCCCCCTGCACTGCCTCGTTAGGCTTTTCTCGGCTGGCTTCCAGTGCAGTCCGTCGCACTTCTCTCTGGCGCACCTCTAGGCGCTCACGCGTGCGGGACGACAGGCACAGAACTCCATTTCCAAAGTGATACTGGTTCATAAGGGCTTGCAGGCCTTCCAGGGGGTCTGCCATCAGGGCGATATCGTCGGCATAGATTGGCTTAGCGATTTTTCCTCCCCCACTGGTTCCCACCTCTGCATATTCCAGGGTGAAGCCCTCGGCGCAGTCCTGCAGTCTCTTTCCGAAGCCCGCTATGTAGAGCACAAACAGCAGTGGCGGCAGTGGGCATCTCTGTCTGAGTCTTTTGGTGATGGCTGCTGGATGAGTCAGCTCTTCTCGCCATTGTGCCACCACAGTCATCTTCCTGTAGATTTCCTTCAGCAGGTTAATCCACTCCCATGCGAGCCCCCGCATTGCTTGCTTTCTCCACAGCTACTCATGCAATAAAGTGGAGATTTGGGGCAGTTGGTTCATTGCAAGCAAAAAGCGCCGAAAAAGTACAGGGACACAGACGAAGGGAAACAGGACAAGGCGCACTCTCAACTGATGTTTATTGAAAATTCACACGTTATATAGCCACACACACACACACAGACACACACACAAAACCTTTTTACCCTATCTACTCAGCCCGCGTTTCAAAACTTCAAACTCATTTGTAGATAAGGATACCGACGTGTCACTTATACAATTCTTGTCTCTGGTTCTAATTTCATTCGCCTCGTGTAATCCCGCGACACTTTATCTTTGTACCTAGCCAAAATCTTGGTGTCATGAAGGCCGGGGTGCAAGAGCATCTATTGCAATGAATTGTAAGGTGCCCCGAAGGCGTCGTTCTTCTAGAGGCAGCCTGCTTTCGGGTGCGATCATTAACGCACCTGCCCGTCTGGCCCACGTATGTCATCCCACACGTCATGGGGATTTTATAGACGACGCCTGTGGCGCATTCGACGTACTAATTTCGATGTTTGGTAGTGCAGGGATCTGAAGATGGCTGTGGTGAATTGATCTGGCGACAAAGTCGCGCCATCTTATTGGGCGCTGAAAAAGCTACCGGTACATTGTAGCGCTGGGCTATCTTTTTCAGATTGTGCGTTATATTGTGCATATATGGAAGGACAACAGGCCTCGTGGTCGGTCTATCGCTGTTTGATTTCCGATTACCTTCAATCTTTTTGATTAAGCTTTCTGCCACTTCAACCAAAGCTCTCAACGGAAAACCAGCCCTCTGCAGGCGTTCTATCTGACCCTCGAAGCTGCCTTGCGCACTGTGCAAACATGACTTTCTGATGGAAGCCCCCAGGCACGAACTGGCTATGCGCCTTTTCACTACCTTCGAGTGGGCGGAATCAAAAGGAATGATGCCCTTCCTAGTTCGAGGCGCGTACTTCCAACAAACATGGTCCCCCAAGAACGACAGCTCGAGGTCCAAGAACTGCAGTTTGCTTTCTTTTTGTAACTCATGCGTGAATGCCAACCCAATGGCTACTCATGGTGGACTCTGGGCGATCTCTATTGACTGCGTCAGCAAGTATCAGTCGTCCTCAAGGCGTCTCTCTCTCTCTCTCTCTCTCTCTCCCCCCCCCCCCCCCCCCGAACCCCCGGAAACTGTTCTTAGCTTTCCCAGGACTCCTTCTGTTTCTGCCCATGTCTGCAGTCGGTCTAGTATTATCTGTGCGATCCGGCGGTACAGTACCGATGTGATGGTTAAGGGACGATAGTTGCCGAGCGTTGACTTTTGCCCTTTTGTCTTGTAGATGAGTCGAAGCCTTGATCTTCGCCACTCCACTGACACCCATCCCTGTCTCAGGATCAGGTTGAGGATCTCACGCAGCCGTGCTCTCGTCTCTGGTCCCGGTTCCTTCAACAGCCTCATTCGGATACCCTCCATTATAGTGGCTGTGGTTCCTCCCATCCTTTTGACTGCTCTCTTTACCTCCATCTGCGTGATTTCCTCTCTGTACATTTGCTCCTGCAGTTCTTCCTCCGTCTCCCCATCCTTTCTGTCCATCTGTCGGCTGTCCTCTACGAACGTCTCCCCAATCCACTTCTCAATGTACCGGTTGGTCTCACCTGTACCCCGCTCTTCTCCCGTCGCATCGCCTCTGATTACCGCACCCTCCCTGGTTCGGCCTGTTTGGCCCTTCACATATCGCCAGAACTTCAGTGGGGCCTCACGTCCTGCCTCCCTCAGTTCTTCCAGGAATCTCTTATCTACATTGGCCATCCTGCTTTGAATGAGAGCTGTCACCTCTATTTTCCTGCTCTGGTACTCCCTCCACTCTCTTGAATCTTCTGTAGGGGAGCTTTTTTCGCCTCCTTTCGTTTCCTGGTGGTCCCATGCAGAGTTCCGTTTGCCAGTAATCTTCTTGTAATGGCGTCCCTCACTTCCACATCCCACCATCGTTTTATTTATTTATTTCAAATACTGCCAAGCCTTCCGGGTTATAGCGGGAGTGGATACAGTAATACATCCAACGAAATGCAGGGGACAGAAGAAATTATATATAGAACAATCGTTCTCACAGGTGCAACTACTCGTCAGCAAACCAGTTCATCAACTTCCAATTCTCCTACTCTTCCTCCGTGTCGGTCTTTTTAGTTTGTCCTGGATGTCGTTCCACCACCGCATGAGGTTTTCATACGTCGCTTGCCTGGTTTCCACCTCTTCCTTCAATTTCTGTGCAATGGTTTCTGCTTCCGCTCGCATTATGTGGTGTGGTTTCATAGGTTCACTGGCTCACTTTTCCGTTGAGTTTCCTCCGAAAGTGATAAAAAATCGGTTGCGATCGATTTCCGAACTCTTGTCGCCTTCCTTATCTATCTCCATGTAGTTCAGTTTTTCATACAGGTCCAGGCACACGAGGCAATAATCAATTGTAGAGCTCATTCCTCTGGCCGTCCATGTCGTCTTCCCTATGCATTTGTCCTGTGTGTTGACGATTATCATGTCCAATTGTTCCGCCATGTCCTGTAGCAGATTTCCATTACCGTCTCTTCTGTCATCTAACTGGTTAGGTGTGCGTTGAAGTCGCCTACCATATTGGTAGGTCTCACAATGCTGTGATAGTCTTTTTCAATGCGCTTGATCAGCTCGGTATTTGTCTCCCTGCTGTCTACCCCCGTCCACAGGTACACAACTGCCGCTCCTTTCGTTTCCTGGTGGTCCCAGCTGCTGGCTTATCTCCCTGTCAACCACGTGTGCACTCTGCACTCTGGACTTTGTCTCTGCCAGCCGGGCCTACTAAAAAGTCCTACTTCCCCTCCCTTTCCTTCACTGCCTTCTCTGTTTACCCCATCCCAAGAACGACCTTCGCACTCATGGGGTCTTTCTTCACCCCTGAGGTGGGATTCTCTGACTGCGAAAATTCCAATAATATTGTCTTCAAGGCCTCTTCCTATTTATGTTTAGAAAGGCAATCTTCACTTCTCTCTTTTTCTTTTTTGCTCGCCTGTTTTTCCATGTTTCCTGGCCTGGTGTCTTTTTGCGTTTTACGCCTCTTGTGTTGCTGCGGGCGCCATCTCTCATACTTCTCCTTCTTAGTGGGCCCGTCCCTGTGGTGGACACATCCTGTGGAGTTGTTCCTCGAGTCGCTGTAGTGTCTGGTCCAGAGTCAGCTTGCCTTCCATTCTTTCCCGTCGCCTTTTCATCGCTGTCACACTTTTTTTCTTGGATGTCTATCCTAAAAAAATCTTTAGTCTGTTACCCGGTGCTTGTCCCTCTTCAAATGCCACGTCTATATTGTAGCAACCGTCTTCCCTGTCGTTTCTTGTTCCTGTGGTCTTTATCACCTCCACTGTCGGTCCCAGCTGCTGGCTTATCTGTCTTGATAGCCTTTTCCACTTGGTGCACCTCTCTCTAAGTGGTCCCCCTTGTCTTTGAGTTCTTGGACTTCATACACCGTAAAAGAGTGTTTCGGGGCTCTCGTGGTCCAGTCATTAAGCCGTTTCCCTAGCTCTTCTGCCATTTCCTGCATTTCATCTTCGCCTTACACGTCTGTCACTCTCGCATGTATGACCACCATCCCTGCCTCTACTTCCTATATATTTTTTATCCCTCTCTGCTCTCGCCAGGGCTTCTGTCAGCATTTCTCCCGGCTTAGTTGCAAAGTGAACTTTCTTGTCGTAATCTGCCAACTTCAGTGCGGCTCTCTTTATCTTGAAGGCATTAGTGTCCCCCACCACTAAGACACGCTTGTCCACCATCTCCTTTTCGTTGTGTTTCTTTGTACTGTCATCTGGGTCTGTCCTATGCCTCATGAGGGCCTCCTTGAGGTTGCTGAGCTGGCTTTTTGCATTTGGTTTCCAGTCGACTGTCCTTCTTGCTCCGTATCCAGATCTCCACTTCCCGTCGTTTTTGGGAAAAGCTTTCTGCCTCTTTTGCGTCTGTGCTGTATGTCTTCTTTTCTCTGACCCCGATTCCCAGTTCCTGCTGTTGCGGTGCTTTTTCTGCCGCGTTGATTGTCGTTTGCGCTGGTTCAAAAGACTTAATCCAGTGATTAACCACTTACCCTAATTTTGTGTCTCTTACTCATTTCCTCCTGCTTTATTGCTTTGAGTTTTTTCCTCCGCCGCTCCTTCGAGCTTCGCCAACATCCTACTTTCTGTGGCCGCTCTCTCTGTCTTTGCCTCCTCCAGCTTCACTCTCATTGCCTCGCTCGAGGCATTAAATTGCCGTTCGATCTTCTCCTCCATGCTTATTCTCACCTGATTTTCCTTGCACGCCGTACATTTGTACGTACTGCTCTCAGCCTCCGGTGCATGATTCAAACGGTATGTCGCTGATATCCACCCACCTTCGCGCTCCACTGCCGCCTTGTCCCACTCTCCCTTCTTCCTTGCCTTTTCCCCTTAACTGGTTCTCATTGTTTTCCTCCGTGGAGTCATGATGTTAGGTGCCTCCCTTGCTCGGTCGCCAGGACGCCCCAGCCACCACCGCTATATTCCGTCGTTTAGCTGTGCCCCGACACGCTGCGTCCAAAACACTTGCGCACTACTGGGCCCAGTTGGTAGGCCGAACGTTTCGTTGAGCGCTTCGGAGGGTGGGCTTCTTGATCGCCCCCATGGTCGCGGCTCCGCACCGAACCCAATGTGGTCGTAGCGGTCTGGGTATGTCTATACACTTCCTGAAAATATATCCACCGCATTGCCACCTCTGCCCTGATCAGAAAAATGACATTTTTTCCGGCGATTTGAAATCGCTGCCGCCGCACACACCGCGACCAGATGGACACGAAGCATCAACCCTGAGAGTATACGTCAGTGTTGCCTGACTGCGCTGAGCTGTGGGTTTTCGAGTCAGTGGGCTATGGCAGCCTGCGTAGGCGCAATTCCGGACGCTGGAGGAAGCTAAATTTCCGCGTTCTGTTTTTGAATTTGTGTTCTATGGCGAATAGAATTTCTTGGAGTATTTAAGAATGCAAAGTACTCTTTTTTGAAAACAAAAATAAAGAAATGAGTAAGCGACAGAACAAATCCAACTGGAAATTTTGTTTTATATTATGTTGATCTTTTTACGGCATCATGCATTCAGCCGTGTCAGTCTACAAAGGTCTTAACCGTAGAAACCATTTGACCACACAGGATATCCGAACTGCATAGATATTCCACGTCACAACAAAGACTTCAACGAGTCTCATGAATCGAACAACATATATTGTACGTACCCAACGGTGCCGCGTTATCCTAACAGGATTTGAGAAAACTCTCAAATAACCCAGTATATTCAATATACTGTGTCGTCGACAGTCACTTCACGACGATTGGATGGTATCCCTCGCGATTTATGGCACATGTAGAAGAGAGCTGTTTTTTTGCACAGCTTCAAAGCAAATTAACGAATGTGTCTATTCCGTCGCCACACCCCGTACCGACCCTATCAGCTATTTTTCGCGAAGACCCGGCACATAGACCGGGAAGGCTTTCTGGAGATTATCGACGCGGAAATAATCCTCCAAGAACGTCGGACTACCTGCGTGGCGGGCTGCTTGACGTTCGCTCTCTTCGTTCATGTCCTGCGAAGGTCGAGCAGGCTACGAGCCCTGGTATTCCCTGGTTCTCACAGAGGACACACAAAGGGTTAGCACCCTAAACAGGCAAATGAAGTAAAAACTTCCAAGAAAAACCGGCGAACTCGGAACGCACAGTGCTGGTGGGAAGTCAAACTGACCAGGCTTCCACAGCTCAGGCGGGTGTCAAAATGTTCTGGCTGATAGGGGCCGCTCGTTTCGCAAAATGGCGGTGGCCAGGGGGATCTTTTTACCAAGGTCTATACCCGACCGGTCACGCAATGGACAAAGGGTGCGACGTGCTTCTTGGAGCACTCGGACTTCGGACATGGGGCGTTGTTGCTGAGGCGGCACATCGTGCCCAGCCTGAACGGACATCTGTACCCAACTTCGGTGTCGAAGCGTCGGGCGGCCGCTTTTAGGCAATGAGAAATGTTGTGATGGTACGGGGTGGCTACGAATTTCGGTCGAGCAGAATCCTGGGCAGCGGGCTTTTCGGTTAATAACCTTTTCAGTGTAGCCGACAGCAGGTCACGGGTGTATCCGGCTTTTATCAATCGGCCGATGTATACTCCAGGCTAGAGGCCGAGACGTGATGGCTAGACTTGGAGCAGGAGGACGAGATTAGGCTTTTTACGATCCCCGCCTTGACTGTGTTGGAGTGGTTGCTTGCAAATGGAAGCACAGGCTTTTGCGAACGTCTTTGAAAGCTCTAGCAGATGCCCTCCGCCGAGGAGATCAGGCGCAAATCCAGGAACAGTGGACCCTTTGCTGAAGCGTCTTCTCTAGTGAAAGTTAGGCACCGTGCATTGGCCCTAAAACCTTGCTGGATGGTAGCAGCGGAAACACCGGAGTCGAGAAGTACAAGGTAGTCATAGCATACGTCTATACTTGTGTTCCCGGGGCCATGCTGCCGAGTTGTGTTCTAACGTCTCTGTCGACAAATGAGAGGTGCACCTCGCTTAGCGCCGGCGCCAGACAAGGGCCAATCCAGATGCCGGAATTTTTCGGCATATATTCTTCAGTCGTGTTCTATGAGGGTGGAGGGGAAATAGACGGCGATGAGCTGCAGGAATGCGTTGAGGGAGATGCCGGACGCGGCTTCGAATTTGACAGAGGCTTGTTTTGTGAGCGCTTCTTCTACCGAATCAATGGGAATTGTGATGTCAAGACTGTAATACATGTCTGTAATGTCGAGAGAGAAGACTGATGTCTTCTTCCCTGAAGATTGATGAAATTGTATAGCTGGGAGGACCTCAATGTGAGTTGTCGACACGGAAAGATTGATCTAGAGGGATGGTCGTCAGATGTTTCTGTAGAAGAGCGCCACGCAACATTTCGTCGCCGCTACTCCTTCTCTCGGAGAGAAAGATTACTTTCCAGCGGCCATAGTTGGCGACCTTGACAGCCCGGATTGGCGGGCGTTGACACACAGGGAGTTTTCGGAACGAGGTACCTGTTCACGCCAGGCGGCAACTTTTCTTTTCTCCTCCCCCCCCCCCCCCAACCCAACCTCCCTTACTTCCATTCCGGCTTCTAGCTCTTCTCTTCACTCTTCCCCTCCCACGTTCCTCATCCCACTCCCTTTCACCTTTCCTAGCCCCCTCTTTCTCGCTCGTTGCATCTTTTTCACTAACCCATTCCCCAAATTTTCGGCAGCTCGTTCTTGTAGGCGTGGCCATAAAAGACAGCAACGTGTTAAAATTCGAAAGATGTTTGTATTGTCCGTCCGCTTTGTCTAATTCTTTTGTATTGTTGGACACTTAATGCTCTCGCATTGAAAGCCGGAGAGAATGCGAGCGTCGCTGTTGTCGAAGCACCCCAACAGCTTCCGATGTTTACGTGGCCTGCGAAGCTTGAGAGCAACCTGCAGCAGAACAGTTACCTGCCACATCCACCACTGCTGTTCTAACCTCGTCCCACTGGAGCGACAAACGCCGATTTTTGTTCTGAGACACCACAAAGTTCCGTGTCGCTGATGCTGTTCCACTGTAACGACTAACACCTCCGACAAACACTGAGAAGCGCCGACAAAAGATTGACGAAGGACACGACGCAAGAGAGGCCGAGTAACTGCGAGATTAGCGCCGAAGACTGGCGTTTCTCTGTGTCCCAAAGCTCAAGGAGACTTGACCCATTTGAAGAAAGAGCTGGTCCCCGCTTCTCCCTATGCAGAAACTCGCTCACTACAGGAGGCGCATCCTCACTCAAAGGAGACAACAAAATGCAGCACCTGCTGTGAAACTCATCTGGTGCTCCCGTAGTTTGAGCTGTACTCGAAGAATCGCGTGCTAAAGGGCAACGTAAAGATTACCTTTCTGCGTTGCTTTTCTGCGTTGCCTTTCTCCCAAAACTCAGAATATGCAGATCTTCAAAGATTCAAAGATCGTTCGACAGACCCGCAGTGATTCCCCCAACCGTTTTCATATTAACAATAATAAACATGCAAAGTTAGCAACTGCTCTACGTGCATAATACTGAAAGTACTAATGTTTAGAAAAATTGTTCTTTACTTGTACATGTACTTGTACTTTCTGAGGAAACTAAAACTCCCGACTTTAATGTACAGTCCCCGAATTTGAAAACAAAAAATGACGGTATCGCCATGTCAAAACGTGCTCTTTCGAGACGTCAACTGGTCATTTCTCTGAGTGAAGTAATGGCGGCTGTAAGACAGATGGAAATAAGTGCCTTATAAGTTGATTGTGTCAAATAGCTCGTCAGCGAGAGTAAAAGAACTACTCTGCAGTGATTAGACCTTATACAATATTTGCTCCCATTTCCGTAAAAAACTGACGCACCTTCGATTACTCCTGGAGCAATGCATACCAGATTAAAAAAAAACACTCCATAGGGAATGAAAAATAGTGTTAAAAGTGCTTGTACTTTACCTTGAAATGTATTGAATTTATATACGTTAGTTTAAGGACATTGCACCCGGTGTATTTGCTAGTTTACTTTAACTACATAATCTCCCATTTCCTTTGTACTTTCTTTCAAGTACTTTTTCTTTGTACTTTACGCAGCACTGTAAACAAGCAAACACTGTCTAAAAAATCAAACTCAGACAGTGCTAAACCTCAAAGTGAGAACGGCACATTCGCAGTACATCATTGGCCAAGCAAACAAGAAAGTACAAAACAATTAAGCACGCAGACGCATAACCATTTATCAAAGATATTTCTGTGAAAAAAAAAGCCCATTCATATTTAGCTAGCACAATTCCACTAACGGATCAAAACCTGTGTACTCTCTTTTTACCGTGAAAACATGTAAAAGTAACTTAAAAGGTAACTTCAAAAGTATTTTGGTACTTTTTTGCCATAATTAGTCATTTTCTCAATTATTTTCTATTTGAGTAATTTCTACTCTACTCAAATTACTTTGGGCGTTAATACCCAGTAACTTAACTTACTTACTTTTTTGAGTAACTTGTATATGTCTGATATTGGCTGCTTGCACAGCAGCAGTGTTTAAGGTAGACAAGTGGGGAAACGACCACTTAAACCGGCCGCAGAGATGCGACCGGAGTGTGTCCTGACGGCGTCCGCTTGGTACACTGTTAGAAAATTCCATCAATCTACGTGGAAAAACCGAATAGAACATGTCCCGTTTTCTGGAAATGCATATAATGTGCTCTTTGCTTTCAAAAACAGGAACTGTACCATATGCATTGAAATGTGCTATTTAAGCAATAAGTATGAGCTTATCCGCATCAATAAAAAAAGCCTTACAAGATTACAGTTTATAGTTGGTTCAACTGGTATAAGCGAATTGAACGCGCCCAAAAGTGCCGGATATCCAGCAATATTTACGGAACTCTATCAGACCGCGGAAGTACAGCGCCCGTGAGCCGAGTTACGCCGCTGCGCAGGAAGACATCTCTCTCCCGCGCATGCGCAAGCCGCTGCCGGCCGGCGTGGGCCAGGGGGCTGCCGAGTGCTGCCCCTTCGGAAGGCGAGTTTGACGTTGTTGTCGCGTCGTCAGCGGCGTTCTACGGTGCGTAGACGGCTTCGTTTTCCAAGGTACGTGTACGTTAAGTTGTTCCTAACGCAGTGTTAGTGTACTATCTCTAAAGGTGTCGAGTATTCCGAGTTCGGGATGCCCATCGTGCACCGTCTCGTCTTCCTAGCCGCATAAAGCTAGGCCTTTTATAGTTCCTGATTCGGGGCGGCATACTGCCCGACCCTACTTAGTAGTTGGCCATTTGGAAAGCACGGTTTCCGCAATATTCCCGCATTACTATGCCAAGCCGCTGTCAACATGCGTGACTTAAGCGCGTCAAATTAAACTAGATTCGCCGCCAACTTCAAGCTCACATGGTTCAAAAATCAGCGCTTGATCGGGGAGGGGGATGGGGCAATTGGAGAATGAGGGAAGATCGGATTCGAAGACGTGACCATTGGTCACTGATGTTTTAAGGAGCGAAGTATATTCCTAAGGTCGAAAGCGTAAGATATTCTCAATACAGCGTTCGATAAACAGAGCTTGTTTTTAACTTTTTTTTTTTTTTTTTTATGCGTCTGAAAGCAGAGTGGAGCACTGCGTTCCTCAGCTGCTCGACCGTGTGAGCGTTCTTGGCAGCTTTTCGAATATGCGGTTCAATAAAGGGGGCACCTGCTTGATGCAGATAAATAATGCAGGCTTTTGCATCTTAGGAATAGCAACGCATTATTGTGCGATATTTTGAGTCGCCCAGTAAACTTATCCGCGCTGTGCCAGTAATCAATCATCGTCTTGCTAATGCTCGTGTGCGCGCCGCAGATGCTCCGTCACTCCAGGTGTTTTGTGGACTAAATTGATGCCATTTTTTTGGGACTGATATTTGTGAAATAACTCGGTCTACTGATAGACGAATATACTTCGAAATTACCCCGGTTCAGTCGAAACCTCTATTGTAATGGGTGGTATTCACTGGACGCCACATTGGAGCACTTTGAACGCTGCGGATGTTCAGAGTGAACTCCCGCTTATGGCCTGAAAAGGGCACCCTTTTTATGTAAGGTAATGCTACACGCACGACGTCGTGCAGCTCTACCGACGCGCGTTAATGTTCTTTCATTGGACGACCCGAATCCTGGCCATAGTGGCAGAGCTTTGCTCTACCAATACAAATTACTGCTGAGCCCTCAGGCAAATATTTTCGCCCATCATGACCTAACCAACATCGCAATTCACGAGCTTGCTTGTGCATATGCGACCAGACTCGCGCATTGTGCATGCAGCCTCGCACATTCATGAGCATGCTCGTGAATTGTAATTGTGTTTTGTGTGTCAAGTTCCCTTCTTTTTTTAGAGGATGGGAGTTGACTTGTTTTCATCGCGTATCAAGTTCATTCACCACAACGGAGTGCGGTTTTGCCTTGTGAATTAAAGAAAGATACTATACATATCACCAAAATAAAGCGATAAAACTCATGGGTATACATGCTAACAGGAAGAAACTCAAAATCTACTCCCCAGATAAAAACTCAAAAGGTGTGCCATGTTTGAAAGTAGTATAACTCCCAAAGCCCTAGGTATTAATGCTCTCAAACACAATTGCAGTCATAAACGTTTGGTTCAGCGTCCCTTTATGACTAAAAAGATCGACTTTTTTCAGGCAGACGCATCTTCGACTTCCACTGGATGGCACCAGGTGCTTCGAAGGCGCCAGCTTCCTCTCTGCTATGGAGCTGCTGTACGCCACATACTGTTGTCTCAACCTAAAGTACCCTGCTGAGCTGCCAGCAGCTTTGAAGTTCGCTTAGAGGTAACTATGAATGTGCCTTTGAAAATGTGCACTGTGAATTTGCTCTGGAAAAATGTATCGTATGGACAGTTCTGATTCCTTCAAGTGGTGCAATTGTCAAGTGGACATTGCATTTCGTGAAGAAATAAATATGCGATTTATTGTTGTCTGGGAAGCAGCAATCACTGATAAGTAATTTTTGACAGCGTTAATGACATAAAAGGGCGTTAGCAATAAATTATGTACCTAATCTGTTATCGTGTCCTTGCCAACATCTTAAGCAGTTTGGCGTACCTTTGAATGGTGGAGTGCTCCTCAACGTATTCCCGCCAAAGCCAATTTGGCTCAGAATTGGAGATTTCGAAGACTGTAGACGACTTATTTTTCGCAAGATACTAATTTTCCCGAATCGCCTAGAATTAAAAAAAAAAACAAAATAGGTACCGCGAACGATTTTGGTAAAATGTAAACATATTAGAAATAATAGTCAGAGTGCAGGCGAGATGGTGTAAATTGAACATGATTGTAGACCTGAGACTGGGGCAGAAAAGAGAACACAACAAAAGGTAGTAAAAGAGGAGGCAACGTCTCAAACTCAGCCGCAAAGTTTATTTAGAACACGCTTTATATACTCCATCTCCAACGCCGTCTCTACAAAAAAAAAAAAAAAAAAACATGACAAGAGGACAATGACACTTGGGTAAACCTTCTCTTATCTCCCTTGACCTCGGCTGTGGGGCACTCACACAAAGGGTCACATTCTAGCATAACCACCGCCACCAGGCGGACGTAGGTAAAATCACTACTGAACAGAAAGAAAGTGTTTGACCTTCAAAGGTGCGTTTCCTCTAACAAATCACTCAGTCCAAAGCAACAATACTATACACTGCTAATAGCCGGGACTGGGGCCATCTCCAAAAATGAGAACGACATTGCCCTCCTACCACGAACCACAAATGGATAACACTGCGACTTTCTCGAACAAGTCCAAGGATACACATATAAACAACACTAATACTACAAAAAAAAAAAAAAAAAAAACTTTACAAGCGTTGAAATTGATTACATTCGTTCCCAAACTGCAATGACGCCTGACTTATACAGTTGCCAGACGTTTTTATACGAATCGTTTCTTGGACTACACGTTTCATATCATTGAATTCTTTGTGAGTTACTTCGGTTTCAGACCAGTTGGCTTTACAGTTATTAAACTCTAGAAGGTGCCTGGCTAACTCAGAATTGGACGCGTTGTTTTTCACATTCCGTTTGTGTTCCGTCAGTCTATCATTTAGACATCTCTACGTCTGACCTATGTACTTAAATCCACACTCCAAAGGAATCTCATCAACCACAGAATTCTCACACGGTACCGACTTGTCGCGCTGTGCCTTCTGGCAAACTTCCTGTTTCGATCCATAAAGAAGGTGTATGCATACGCTCGTTGGTCGCTCCGTTATTAGCTGAGATATTGGCCTCGAGATCGACCTAGAGGTGGCGCTACGGCCGCGCTATCATCATCATCAAAGCGGGGATAGGAGAACGGCCGCCCCATAGGCTCGCCACGCTCGCGCGCGAGACGGCGTAGATTCTTGCGTTTATTTTGTCGCATACTATCGGTGGTAAAACAATTCTAGCGGAAAAGGATGCGGTACTGTTTGGTGCTTCAGTGAAGATCGAATCGTGTCGCCAGCGTGAGGCCTAAATTTATATAATCGCTTCTGTGGGTGCGTCGTCTGCTCTAGGCAGACGTTGGAAAGCATGAATCACGACTGATGCTTGTCTCCGGCTGAAATGGAATAGTTATGTTAAATATTTGTTTCTTTTAAAATGGGTGTATCGGTTCATCAACGTGGGAATTAAAAAAAACAATAAATTCCAACCGAGATAACATAATACTGGTACTGTGGGCTGTGAAATCGCAGCTTCTATGCTGTTTTTTAACTTCTAGCTTTTCCAGTAATAGAATTATTTAGAAGGAAGATAAGTTAGCGCTGTATTGGAAATTACTATGCTATTGAGTTCCTCTGCCCTTTTACTGTGCCATAGTGTGGGTAAGTTTTTTTTGGAGTCTGAACAAATCTACTGCGTTGCGATGAGGACGGCGTGTCTCTTCTAGTTAAGATCTGGGGGGCTATGTTCAACAAATGTTTCGTTTCTTCTAAAAAGAAACGGAAGTGACAGAAGTGACGATAGCGCCTCTGATTGGTTAGAGGCTCAAATGACGAAAGTTCCCTCTTTCGTCATTTGAGCTTCTAACCAATCAGACGGGATATCGTCACTTCTGTCGCTTACGTTTCTTTTTAGGAGAAACGAAATATTTGTCGAACATAGCCCCCCCTGCAAACTGCACGGTTGGCAGGACAACTGAAACAAGTGAAACAAACTGTTCTAATATATCTGCCGTGACTGTAATAAACGGGTGCAACCGAGCAACGCAGCAATGTAATTACTGTTATTAAATGCTTTTCTCGATAGTGTGGGTTCACCCGCTTCAATTTTCTTGGCGAGAGCCGCGGATGTCAAGAGGCTAATACTATAAATTTTCTTGCATCAAACACAGTAGACTCTGCAACCCCAGCAGACTACGCGCACCACGACACAGACAGCATCGGCCGCACTGATACTCTTTTACTGATGAGGGCTCCACCTTCACGAGACTTTGCGATCACCCTCTGCTTTCACCTAGCGTATATCGGGACTGGGCAGTTCATCGATTAACTTTCAGATTATTCAAGTAATGCTTTAATTGCAGTTTTTTTTTTTTTTTTTTTTTTGCCGGTTAATTGGAGTTTTGTGCTGGAGAAAGTCAACAAGGAGTAAAAAATGCCTGCTTTAATATTTCTGACGTCTTTATTTCTTTTGTGACAGGCTTGCACGGTAAACCCCTTCAGCGTGCTTGTCATTTCACCGAGGGTGATTATACCGTTTAAATAATAATTTAAAAAAATATTTCACTTTAAGAGGCTTCCCGTGTTCATATTTCTGTAGGAGTCACAACGTGAAGTTTAGAATGGGAATGCGATATGTCATTTATGACATAGTAAAACCAGTAAAAAAATGCGGTTTTAACGCCTTTCACGCATATTACCGGCGAAAAATCAACATACGGATTTATGAATTGATTGTCTATTAAAATATAGCGATCAGTCGGGTTAATTTTCTAATCAAACCACAGACCGACTCAACATTCAATGCTTTATGGAAGCCACGGTTTGTGCGAGATAAAAATACGTGGGGCCAGCGATTGTATACAAACCAACGCACTAAAATTATGGAAGGTTCCGACTTAATAATAATCGCTTTGCTGAATTTCTACGCATGAGAAACGATACAATACAACCTTTAGTAAGAAGAAACGGCAACAAAAACATAAAACATTTAATAAGGAATGTCAAGCTCAGCCTGAAACGGGCTTGCCTTGTTGAGATCCATGCTTCTGAGCGTGCGCCCGTAGCAGACGACGCACGGCGGTATCAACGTTTTCGCGCGTTTCCAATTTCGGCCGCACGGTGGCGACACGGTTCGATCTCGAGGCGAATACCCCAACTGTTTGGATAGAGTATTGTTTGACAGGATGAATGAGTTGTCACCTAACGTGGGCTTCATCAGAAGATATGTAGATGATATTTTTGTCTGCACGTTTTAAGAAGGAAAATCGGAGTATCTTGAAAAGCTTATTAGGTCAACAGCCCCGGAGTCTCATTTCACACTAGAAAAACCAGAGGAGAACATGTTGCAGTTTTTGGACTTGCGCATTCAGGTAAAAAATGGCTTATGTTGGGAATATGGTAAGAAGATGGCTAAACCGGTGCTTCCCAGACAAAGTTGTCACACTAAAATTATTTAGGCGGGAGTTGCAAAATCATTAATTGGTTAATGCCCTAAAAAGATCATGTACCCATTTCATGAGTCAAGCTTTAAACAGACAATGGGGTAGACTGGAGGACGCGGGGTATGAGGAAACTTTTCAAAAACGGCAACTTGCTATTCAAATCAGAGACAAGCGGAATGAACCAACTGTGAGGAACCGACGCGTTGGTTCACCGTAATTTCACGATATTTCCCATAACATAAAAGTGTCGGCGAAAAGGTTTGGCGTAGAAAATGTGTTCACATCCGATTTTAAGTTATGCAAGCTTACACCTTTTGAATCGAAACAGGAAGTTTGCCAGAAGGCACATCGCGAGAAGTCGGTACCGTGTGAGACTTCTGTGGTTTATGAGATTCCTTTGGAGTGTGGATTTAAATACGTAGGTCAGACGTCGAGATGTCTAAATGATAGACTGACGGAACACAAACGGAATGTGAAAAACAACGCGTCCAATTCTGAGTTAGCCAGGCACCTTCTAGAGTTTAATAACTGTAAAGCCAACTGGTCTGAAACCGAAGTAACTCACAAAGAATTCAATGATATGAAACGTGTAGTCCAAGAAACGATTCGTATAAAAACGTCTGGCAACTGTATAAGTCAGGCGTCATTGCAGTTTGGGAACGAATGTAATCAATTTCAACGCTTGTAAAGTTTTTTTTTTTTTTTTTTTTTTTGTAGTATTAGTGTTGTTTATATGTGTATCCGTGGACTTGTTCGAGGAAGTCGCAGTGTTATCCATTTGTGGTTCGTGGTAGGAGGGCAATTTCGTTCTCATTTTTGGAGATGGCCCCAGTTCCGGCTGTTAGCAGTGTATAGTATTGTTTCTTTGGACTGAGTGATTTGTTAGAGGAAACGCACCTTTGAAGGTCAAACCCTTTCTTTGTGTTCAGTAGTGATTTTACCTACGTTCGCCGGGTGACGGTGGTTATGCTAGAATGTGACTCTTTGTGTGAGTGTCCCACAGCCGAGGTCAAGGGAGATAAGAGAAGGTTTACCCAAGTGTCAATGTCCTCTTGTCATGCTTTTTTTTTTTTTTTTTGTAGAGACGGCGTTGGAGATGGGGTATATCAAGCGTGTTCGAAATAAACTTTGCAGCTTAGTTTGAGGCGTTGCCTTCTCTTTTACTACCTTCTGTTGTGTTCTTTTTTCTGCCCCAGTCTCAGGTTTACAATCGTGTTCACATCGAAATCCCGCCGCATCGCGAAAATTAGAGCCCGCGAATTATTCCAAATCTTCAACTTTTACCTCAATCGCGAAATATGGAGCCCGGGAAAAATAAGTCGTTTACAGTACAGGGTACAAGTCAAAAAGTTTAAATACTGTTTTCCTCTGACGATGTGCAATGTTTCCGAAACTTGTAGAAACACACAAACTGTTCATTACCTCATAAAAGTGCTAACTTGTCGGTGGCTGAACGACAACTATAGCATGGCGCTTAATGCAACAATTTTGTGCGCTACGTCCTAGATTAATGTAATCTTGACAGGTAATACAGTCGCGTGTTCCTTTGCTGAGTACTGTACATATACAGGATATTTTTTATTCTTACAGATTTGTTTAAAGAAAGCCATGAAAGCTACACTTATGCGGTTTGTGCGAGCGAGTTATACGCCGAGGGGGACATTTAGTGGGTGGCTAATCTTTGCAATATGTCGGCTAATTAATTAAAATTTGTTAACCTTTTCATTAGTAAAAATAGACATATGGTTCCAATTAAAAACTTGCTGAGTGTTATCGAAAACCATTAAATGAGTCATTTTCAGAAAGACTTTCAGCGCGTGAGAAGTGTAGTACTACAATAAAGGTTACCATTTGTGGAGCACGAGGCTAGCGGTTGCGGTAAGGCGCCCGCGCGACTTTTCCGTCTCTTAGCTAGCCCCAGCCTTGTACCTGTTCCACGAGTAGTAACTTCAGCGCACTCTTGCGCTTTTCACGCGCTCAAAGTCTTTCAGAAAATTACTAATCTAGGGGATTTGAACGACGCTCAGCAAATATCTAATTGGAACCATACGACTACTTCCACTAATTAAAATATAATTAACGAATTTCAATTAATTAGCCGACATATCGCGAAGATTAGCCACCCCGATAATGTCCCCCTGGGCGTATAACTCACTCGCACAAACCGCAGAAGTGCAGCTTTCATGGCTTTAAACAAATCTGTAAAAAAAACAGAAAAAAAAAACAAAACAAAAAAAAACAGCATAGCAGACGCATAACCATTTCTCGAACGTATTCAGCACTCCCATGTAAATATTAAGGGTTTCATTCAGCTTGGTCACACTGTCACCGAGGCATTACCAATTACATCAAGCAAAGTGTCTAACTTTCGACAGCAATTTGAAAAAAAAATATGTTTTGTAGAGCAGAATATCAGCCTGAGGGTTTGTGTTTGTTTGGCACCTACAACAGCAACCTGGAACATGTTGAACCATGTTTTTGTTGAAACTTTACACTAAGAAAGGCAAAGGTCTAATGTTAATGTGCTGCTTTTTAGACACCCTTATTTACAATTCGCTTTACAATTCGTTACTCACATTAATTGGATGTGCTGCAGTAACTGCGTGACCTGCTGGGGAGGACCGTTTCTTTTTAAGTCATATTATTATGTTGCAATATTGTCACGGGTGATGACCAGAATAACAATAAATAAACAGGAAGAACTAAACGTTTAATGTGGCGAACTTGTGCCAAAACAAAAAGAGAATAGAAAATAATAACAAAGCGTCGCGAGCGTCGAGGTCGGCGAGACAGCAGAGTCGAGCGCTGGGGCGAAACTGACCCGACAAGGTCGCGGGCGGCCTCTTATCTAGAGTGAGTCACTATCTCGAAGATTCGGCGGAGAAGGTTCGAGCGTAGCGCGCTCGGGGCGAGAATGAACAAGCACTTTCTAGAACAACAAAAACAAGGATGAACGATAGTTATGTCCGCAGCAAGAATGAACGAGAACTTTCTACAAGTCCGTGACCCTGCGCGCGGCATTATCCCCCCCTTTAAAAGGTGCATCGTCCCGATGCAGCACAAAACGAATAGCAACAAACAAAAACAAATCCAAAACAAAAAGGCAGCAGAATCGCGAGTCGCAGTTCACAGTTCACAGTTCACCCGTCGACGAGAGTGGAAAGTTCTATCGTTCGTAATACGGCTTCAGCCGGACGACGTGCACCACCTCGGGTCGCGGCTGACGTCTTGCAGATGGGCGCGTTCAGTCGGGTAGAACTTCGTAGTTCAGATCGCCGAGGCGTCGGATGATCTTGTAGGGTCCGAAATAGCGTTTCAGGAATTTTTCGCTGAGACCGCGACGACATATTGGTGTCCAAACCCATACCCGGTCTCCGGGTTGAAAGTGGACGTCCCGGCGACGAAGGTTGTACCGGCGTGCGTCGACTCGCTGTCGGTCTTGAATCTTGACTCTTGCCAGTTGACGAGCTTCCTCCGCGCGCTGGGAGATGAGTTGAGCGTCGTCGTTGACATCACCGGTTGGCACGTGATGCAGCATGGCGTCGAGCGTCGTGGTAACCGTCCGGCCGTGTACCAGTTGGAACGGTGTCATTCCCGTGGTTTCTTGAACCGCTGTGTTGTACGCAGACGTGACGTACGGCAGCACCTCGTCCCATATCTTGTGCTCTACGTCGACGTACATGGAAATCATGTCGGCGATGGTTTTGTTGAGTCTTTCCGTCAGCCCGTTGGTCTGCGGGTGGTACGCCGTGGTGCGACGATGGCTGGTGTGGCTGAGACGAAGGACTTCTTGCGTCAGCTGGGCCATGAAGGATGACCCGCGATCAGTAATCAGTACTTCAGGTGCGCCGTGTCGAAGGAGAATGGACTCGACGAAAAATTTGGCGACTTCCACGGCTGTTCCCGATGGCAGGGCTTTCGTCTCGGCGTATCGTGTAAGATAATCGGTCGCGACGATAATCCACCGGTTTCCTTGCGTCGATGTTGGGAACGGCCCAAGCAAATCCATTTCGACTTGCTGGAAAGGCCTAGTCGCGGCAGGTATCGGCTGCAGGAGTCCTGCTGGCTTCGTCGGAGGCCTCTTACGTCGTTGGCACTCATGGCATGACCGTGTGTACAGGTGGACTGTTTTTGGGAGTCTCGGCCAGTAGTACTTGTCACGAATCCGGGCGAGCGTCCTGCTGTATCCAAGGTGTCCAGCCGTCGGGTCGTCATGGCATGCTTGAAAGATTTCTTCTCGCAGGCTGGCCGGAACAACCAGCAGCCAAGCAGGGTTGCTCGTTCCGAAGTTCTTTTTGAAGAGCACACCTCGCCGCAGAACGAAGCTTGACAAGTCTCGGGCCAAGACTCGCGGAACTGAACTTCCTTGGCCTTCGAGGTGTTCGATCACGTCGCGAAGTTCCGGGTCGTCTCGTTGAAGTGCTCCCATGTCGGCATCTGTCACTGCACCGAGAAAACGGGCGTCGTCGTCGTCGTCAGTGCTTTCGGGAGGAGATTCGACTGGGGCCCTAGACAAACAGTCGGCGTCGTCATGCTTGCGGCCAGACTTATGCACAATGGTCACGTCGAATTCTTGCAGTCGCAGACTCCAGCGAGCGATGCGTCCTGACGGGTCCTTGAGGTTGGCGAGCCAACAGAGAGCGTGGTGGTCCGTGACAACGCGAAACGGGATCCCGTACAGGTACGGGCGAAACTTGGTTAAAGCCCAGATGACAGCGAGACATTCCTTGTCGGTCGTCGAGTAATTTTTCTCTGCCTTGGACACTGCCCGGCTTGCGTAAGCGATCACCCTCTCTGCTCCGTCTTGTCTTTGGACGAGTACCGCGCCGAGTCCGGCGTTGCTGGCGTCCGTGTGAACTTCCGTTTCCGCTGATGGATCGAAGTGTCCGAGGATAGGGGGCGACTGGAGTCTTTCCCTCAGTTCGTTGAACGCTTGTTCTTGCTCCTCCCCCCACTGGAAGTTCACGTCGTCCTTGGTCAGATGCGTGAGCGGTGCAGAAATCTTGGCAAAATCGCGAACAAAACGCCTGTAGTAAGCGCACAGTCCATGAAATCTTCTTACTGCTTTCTTGTCTGATGGCTTGGGAAATTCTGCAACAGCAGATGTCTTGGAAGGATCAGGGCTTACACCCCGAGCACTCACGACATGGCCCAGGAATTTGAGCTCGCCGTAAGCGAACCGACATTTTGACGGCTTTAGTGTCAGTCCAGCATTCTGGATAGCCTGTAGCACGGCTCGCAAACGTCTCAGGTGCTCGTCGAAGTCGCTTGCGAATACCACGACGTCGTCGAGATAGACGAGGCAGCTTTGCCGTTTCAAGCCGGAAAGAACGGTGTCCATTACGCGCTGGAACGTCGCCGGTGCTGTGCACAGTCCGAACGGCATCACTTTAAATTCGTACAGTCCGTCCGGCGTGACGAAGGCAGTCTTCTCACGATCCCGTTCGTCGACCTCGATCTGCCAGTACCCACGCTTCAGGTCCATCGACGAAAAGTATCGGGCATGGCGCAGCCTGTCCGGAGTGTCGTCGATGCGTGGCAGCGGGTAGACGTCCTTTTTCGTTACGGCGTTTAGTCGGCGATAGTCCACGCAGAACCGAAGAGTCCCGTCTTTCTTTTTCACCAGGACTACCGGTGAAGCCCACGGGCTGCTTGAGGGCTGGACAATGTCGTCATCGAGCATTTCTTGGACCTGCTTCTGGATGACTTCTCTTTCTTTCACGGAAACACGGTACGGCGACCGATGCACAGGAAGCGCGTTGTCTT
This sequence comes from Ixodes scapularis, assembly GCF_016920785.2. Taxonomy (NCBI): domain Eukaryota; kingdom Metazoa; phylum Arthropoda; class Arachnida; order Ixodida; family Ixodidae; genus Ixodes; species Ixodes scapularis. Next base: position 44,942,161 of record NW_024609838.1, on the reverse strand, counting down.
CAGTGACAATTCGATGTTTCGCAACGGTCGTTTGGCGCACCTTTGACGACGTGGAGAAGCACTCATTGAACTCGGCGAGAAGGTTACTGAGTTGTCGTCGTTGTGGGGTAGGCAGGGTTGGGTCGATGTCAAACTGCGAAGGCGGCGTTGTCTTAGGTGGCCACGAAGAGAGGTCTTCTGATATTCCGGCGATTGACGCTGCGTCCGGGAGTTCCTCGGCGTGGCCCACGGCGGTGCCTCTCGTAAGGTGCTGGGCCTCCTGTCGGAAGTTCGTTACGAGTGCGACATTAGTGCGTCCGTCTTGGAGCTCCGTGACGCCTCTTGCGATGCCGATCCCTCTTCCTAGAAGCAACTGGAGGCTTCCTTCGAGCAAAACGTCGCCACAGAAAGTCTCATCGACCCCGACGGGTACGAAAACACTTGACTGCGGCGGTAGGTTCACGTGGTTTGCGAGGACTCGTACCGCGGATGACGTCACTTTGGGGTCCTCCTGTGGTGGAGCAGGTTTTCGAAGCGTCAGCCGGTTTGCTCCGAGGTCGATGACAGCGCCATACTCGCAGAGAAAGTCTATTCCGAGGATAACGTCCCTCGAACAGTCTTGCAGAACGACGAACTTGACAGGGCACCTCTCACCGTGGATCTCGACGCGAGCAGTGCATCTCCCGACCGGTGTGATGAGGTGCCCTCCGGCGGTTCGTATCTGAGGTCCATCCCACGGCGTCGTGACTTTCCGAAGGTGGCGGGAGAGCCTCCCACTCAAGACTGAGTAGTCTGCTCCAGTGTCCACGAGCGCTGATGCGTCGTGGCCGTCGATGACGACGTTTAGGTTATTGGACACCGTTGCAGGGGCGTGGTTTCGATCTCTGGTAGCGTTCGAGTGGGGGCCCTCCGACGTTCGTGGAGGATCTTGGCGTCGGTCGTCTTCGGCAACTCCACCTCCAGGGGTTGCCGCGCCTAGTTTCCCCGGCGAGGAGCGAGGGGCGACAGGCTTTCACGTCGGGGTCGGTGCATCGGCGAAGCTGGACGTCGTGGCGACGGCGACCGGAACTCTCGGCGGGACATAGGCTCGGGGGACTGAGGTCGTCGCAGGTACTCGTCGATCTCCCGAGGGCGTTCACCATAACGGGGTCGCGGGTCGTTCGGGTGGAATCCGCGAAGCCCGAGTCGTCGGTATGGGCATCGGCGGTAGGTGTGGTCCGCTTCCCCGCAATGGAAGCACAGAGGGCGTCGGTCGGACGTTCGCCACACGTTGGTCTTGCGGGGTGCGCGAGGCTCCGGGCAGGCGTACTGGACCTGGTCGTCGTGGTGTCGGTCGTGCTGCGGCGCAGGAGACTGACGTCGGGGCGGCGCGACATAGGTGCGACGAGGAGGAGGCGGTGGCCGTCGAGCCACTGCGGCGTAAGTCAAGGTGGGCTCCTCGGGGGCTGCCACGACGACGGAAGCCTCTTTCTGGAAGGTTCTCTGGACTTCTTCCCGCACAACCTCGGCGATGGAGAGTGAGGCCGGGCATACTGCAGCGGGCAGGAGCTTCTTGAGTTCCTCCTGGACGACTTCACGGATAATTTCACGGATGCCGGGGAGGGTGGTGCCAAGGTCGGATCCGGATGTCGCCAGAGTGGTTACGCCGGGGTGTCGCTGGTAGTGTCTGGCGCGTGCTTGTACGGCCCGTTCCATATTCGTCGCCTCCGTGACGAACCCGTCGACGGTTGTCGGGGGATTGCGAATGAGGCCGCCGAATATCTCACTTTTCACACCCCTCATCAAGTGGTGCAGCTTCTTCTCCTCGGTAGCCTGAGGATCGGCGCGGGCGCTCAGGCGGAGAACATCCTCAAGGAAGCTGGTGACGCTCTCATGTAGGTCATGGGTTCTTGTTCGCAGGAGATCTTCGGCCCTCTCACGTCGGTGTTGGCAGGCAAACGTCTTCTTCAATTCTTGCTTGCACACCTCCCACGACGTCAAAGAAGCCTCGTGGTTTTCCAACCAGTGCCTCGCAGTTCCTTCCCCTACTGAAAAAAACCATTTGAAATTCAAACGGGTGGCAAACTGGTCGCCCGTTTGAATCAAACCTGTCGATCCGTTTGGATCAAACGTGATTATGGGATACGGGTACCCGTTTGGAAACGGTACCCGTTCGAAACGGTACCCGTTTGATACAGGTGCCCGTTTGATACGGGTGCCGTATGGTACGAGTACCCGTTCGACATGGCACGTGACCACACGTTTGAACGTGCCCTTCGAAATGGCAAATTATGCGCTAGCCCTAAATGGGTATCGTCTGGGAGGTTGGTTATCTTAAACATATTTAAGACGTCCCGAAACTCAGAAACGTTTTCATAACATGGAGAAAACACGTAGAACAAATGCACTCGCGTAGGTGCTTGTAAGTGGACAGGAAAACCGACACAAAAGATTGTTTTCAATTCTCCTCGAAGTTTATTACTTCTTCTGTAGACAAGAACAAACGTGCAAGCGATCTGTGAACACTATACAGGTAGACTTTTGGGGAAATTATTCTCCTGGCTGCCGCGCGAATAGGCGCTGCATAATTCTTTAGATAATTTAGAAGAGTACGCGTAGAAGAACGGTCAATCATTGCCAACACGTAGGTTGCAGTGCACTTACCATAACAATAGCGGACTTGAAAGAGGTAATCCGTGATATTTGTCGACACGGTCAAAGCAGGACAACCACATAAGCACAAACGAGAGGGAACGGCTCCTTGGAAGTTTCAACACGATGCGGCGCACAAGCTGTCATTTGCCGAACCCAACCAAACCGCGAGAATTTGCGACTTCTTTGAAGAATCGCTCGTTGCCGACATACACGTGGGTCTTTTCGAACACTGATAGCTTTGGTGCACATCCAATGCGTTGTCGAGAGACATCCCAATAAGACCGCAGGGTTAGGCGACAGATTGAAGCAGGTAGGACGAGCGAACTTCGAGCAGCAACTGACAACAAGCAGACAAAGAAAAAAGCGGCTGCAAGGCGCGCCCTTCCGGATCTCGATGCTTATCAGCGTGTAGCTCGCGCGCTGCTGTGGGTCACGTGACAGGGGTGACAAGAAAGGAGGGAGGGGGCGAGGTCAAGGCGCTGGGACCACCGGGACGGCCCCTCTCCCTCTACCCAGGCATTTCAGGGAGATGCGTTTTTGTAGTCCCGAAGAACAAACACGCGCGCGCGCGCGCGCTCGAACTTTGGAAATGGCGGCGGGGCTGCCAGAAGCTCGGCTTGCGCCCGAGCGAAGAAAGAACTCAGCGCAAGCTCGTAGTTTGAGTGCTGCAACGGCGGGCGTGCTCTCGCAATGCTCGATGTTCTTGCAGCCGCGTGTACGCGTGCTACCTTCGCTGCGTCTTGAATTAAAGTGAAACGGAGTCTAGACGTACATTCTTTCACGCGGTCGCGTCTTCTGCGAGAGAGATTCGAGCTGAATAAGTAAATTGAGGCAACAAAGATGGACAAAGTATTAAAGGTCTGTCAAAAATATCGGCTCACCAACGTCGCGCGTATACATAAAAAAAAAATGGTGTTAGTTTTAGTTGCAGTATAATCGAAAATCAGCGCAATTGAAATATAAATATAATTACTTGCATTACGCGGACGATCTGAAATCGATGAACCGGCGCTCCCAGCCTTCCGGGAAACATTGGCTGCCACGGCTGAAACGCTAGGCGTGCCCACGCCGCCGATCTGTACGTTCAATATCAAACGGGCTCCGGAGAGCCGTTTGATTAAACTGGTGCAGTTTGCAACATGGTCGCCGGTTTGAGCAAACGTGCGACAACTTTGCCCAAACGAGTCGCCCATTTGCCCAGACGAGCGACCCGTTTGCAAAATAGGTGACCGTTATGGCTCATACGGGGGACCCCTTTGAGCCATACGGGCGACCCCTTTGACAAACTGGTGACCAGTATGGTTAAACGGTTACCGGTATGGACCCGTTTATTTTCATATGGGCGCCAAATGGTTTTTTTCAGTAGGGTCCATCGAAAAGTAAAGGTTCTACAAGCAGTGCTCGGCTGACCACCCGTTATGGCGGGCCACACGTTCATAGTGTTGCAGCCAGTCCTCGATGTCCTCGTGTGCGTCTCCGTGGAACGGCGTCGGAGTTTTGGGTGCGACGGGCAGGTATACGACGGCAGGAGCAGCCGGGGCCTGCGCCTGGTCGGCCATCGTCGTCTTCTTCGGCTTGGGCTTGTCCAGTAGCAAACCGTATTCAGGATCCTCTCCCTTGATGCGCCGGCTGGTCCGAGTTTCGGGTTCCGCGGGGAGTGGTCTTCTCACTGGGGTTGGTACCGGACTTGCACTGCGGGATCTTGGAGGGGAACGCTGCACAGGCATGCGGTACCCAGCACCTCCACCAAAATGTCACGGGTGATGACCAGAATAACAATAAATAGACAGGAAGAACTAAACGTTTAATGCGGCGAACTTGTGCCAAAACAAAAAGAGAATAGAAAATAATAACAAAGCGTCGCGAGCGTCGAGGTCGGCGAGACAGCAGAGTCGAGCGCTGGGGCGAAACTGACCCGTCAAGGTCGCGGGCGGCCTCTTATCTAGAGTGAGTCACTATCTCGAAGATTCGGCGGAGAAGGTTCGAGCGTAGCACGCTCGGGGCGAGAATGAACAAGCACTTTCTAGAACAACAAAAACAAGGATGAACGATAGTTATGTCCGCAGCAAGAATGAACGAGAACTTTCTACAAGTCCGTGACCCTGCGCGCGGCAATATAATTAAAGAATCAATATGAATCTGGTATTCAGATATATTTTCATATAGAACCAATAGTAGGACTTATGCATCCTACGGTACGTGCAACTTATATTTTAACCCGCCTTAGTATCACTCGGCTGCAAATGCATGGGCTTTTGTTCTGCAGGGGCACATAAATATACCTGTGACCGGGCTATGCTCATCAGTTAGAATAAGTAATATGAACCAAAAGACATGAATGTTCAGTGTTTTAATATTAACCACAATATTATGCTTAAGCACTTCAGGCAAGCTTTTTTGTAATATTGTATTCACTGGTACTCTGAATTCCTTTTTTAACCGAATTATTGTTGTGAGCAACGTTACTAGGCGGGCGAGCTGGTTAATATGACATTCTCCAACCCGGGATGCAGGCTAGGAAGACATACGTCTCAATTAAGATGGATGTGTTTGTCCTCCTTTGTAGCCTCCGTCTCGCGTTGTAGAATCTCTTAGCGTTGTGTGCTCACGCAAGTTCCGAAATGTGCCCAGTTATTACTGGGAACTGATGCCAGTGGGGTGAAACTTTTTTTTTTTTGTACAATCAAAATTTGTCTTCATGCAAGGATCAGACTTGGAGGCTCATGGTGTGTGCACAGACTGTCCAGATTAAGGGCGTTTGTCTCGGTTTGAAAGGATATTATAGACAAGATTTAGAATTCGGTCAGATCGGATTACTAACCAATAGAAAAGTTAAAGAAGGAGTCAGGAACTCCTTAGCTTCTATTAGACATCTTCCTCTAAATAATCCCGCCCATTATTTAAGTGATCTTTCTTTCAGGCAACTTGTGGGAATGAACCCACAGGAGGGGCCCCGGCAGTCTTGAAGAAAAGTTGCGTCTGAAAAGTTGGAAAGGTGCGTCTGAAGGCGCAGGGAGCCCTCTAAGAGTTCTCAAAGTTCCGAAAGAAGTGGAAAGAAACTTCGGTGCTTGTTTAGATTAATTTTTTTTTTCTCTTGTTAATATTACTATTTGTTGTCATGGGCCAAGCTGGTTCTTTTCGAGGTGTAGCATGTCAGCATAATTTTTTGTGACATTTTTCTTAAATGTCACAAAGCACACAAAGTAAATGCTCACGTTGATATTTTTTTGATGGCTGAGCTGCCCCCCAAATATATTTGCGGCATGAAATGTTTTTTTTTGTATTGTGTATGTGTTCTAGTCATTTAAAAGAAAATTAAATGTAAATATTTTTGAAGCAGCAAACTGTTCAGTCTTCTTCGCAATGGGTCCGTTGCTATGGTTTGGGACCAAAAGGATCAAACGTGAACTCAGTTTCATAAGGATGTTTACAAATGTTTGTATGCCTTTATCCCCGTTCCTACATGTAAAATGTTCTCTAAACTTGACGTAGCATGCGTGCACTTTCTCATAGCATTCCTGGCTGTTCTATTGAGTATATATGTCGCAGATTCATTGTCTTCAGTGGCGTACCAACTTGTTTTTGAGTGGGGGGGCAAACCAAACACCCTGCTACCCCCCCCTCCCCCCCCCCCCCCCCCCGCCCCTCGGGGCCGGCGGACACTGAACTTTGTTTCTATTAGGGAGGTAGTTTCTATCTACCAACGTTTTTCTAAGCACTGAGGTGAAGACAAGCTTTTACACGCTACATAGTAATGGGATGATGACATCTGCGTTTTGAGGAGTATTTGTTTTTTATTTTTACTCGAAACAGCAATTAGGATTTTGAGCGTTTATTAGAGAACATGATATTACTGATGATCAGATGAACACTTGCACGCGGTTTAGATTGTTTTATTGTTGTTTTTGGGTGGTCTCCAGCACGAGCGCAGCGCTTTCACTTGCCCGTCGGCTCCGCGTCAAGTCAGCGATCTCACACTACAAATTCTACGACAGAAGAACACACGCTCAGGTTTTTTGGTTTGTGGGGGTTAGGGGTTTAGTGATTAAAGACAGCAAGAGATGATTTCAGGAGCGGAAAAGGCATGCCTACACTTTTATTGATCATATAAACTCACCACACATGGAAGATCAACTAAAACATCAAACGAAAGAAATTAACATACTAAACATACTACTTGCATTGCTTGAGATCGCTGAATGTTATATGTTTCCAAACGTGACTTTTCTTTCTGTAGTTCTGGAGACGAACTCCTTCGTGGCCTGCACTAGGTCGAGCGCAGCAGTTCTCTCCTGGTGAACAGGAAGGACCATGAGATGTGTAAGTCTGGACTGGGACATCGATCATATCCAACGTTGCTATACCCCGTTTACCCGTACAGCGCAGCGGAGGCAAAAAGCGTGAACTGGGCGTACACGTCTCGAAGCTGCGATCTCGTGCTTAATAGTGAATGGAGTACAGGAGCGATCAAACATATGTGTGTGCTCTGTTTGGTTCTTTTAATATGGCAAGAAATGTGCCCCTGAGTACGGGACCGACGAAAAAAAACAGCCTTACCACTTTTCCTAGTTACTGTTACATTTTTCTCAGAAAGGACCTCCGCTATTTCAGGGGGGGCAAAACACATACCTTGCCCCACCACTCTGAGAAGTGGGGGGGCAAGCGCCCCCCTTGCCCCCCCGGTTGATACGCCCATGATTGTCTTGTTTTCAGGATAGTACTCGCATTAGCTACGACAGTTCACATTTTCTATACAAGTTTGGGGAACATTTCCGCATTGCAGGTAATTTTATGTTGCAAAGACTTGCATCAAGTTGCGCCTGCAAACTGTCAGGACATCCCTGTTTTGCATGTCACATATAAACATTTCAAGGAGAAGCTTGGCATGTGACATACAAAGCCCGGATGTACTCGTGAATAGCGGTCGTAACATAAAATGGGACGAGTACTATCACAAACAAGACTGAACTTTTTCCGTAAGTACAAGAAATGTAACCTGTGTCATTTTGGACGCATTGGAGCATGTGATGTACTTCGTAAATATGGTACATGTTCTAGCATGGCTTGCAACCGAACATGTGCTGCTGTGTGCCATGATGGTTCATTTCTTGTAGCATACACTACTTGTTCCGTGATGATGGCGTATGGAACTTATTGTGGGTGCCCAAACAACATGTCCCGTACTAAAGAAGGATGGAACACGTTCTGTAGTCCGGTAATACAGTGCATGTTGTGGCAACAAGGTTAGCATGTATGTGTCCCGTACTTTGACAGGAGTTTTTCTAACAGTGTAGGTGTTTCCGTCTTACGATAGGTGGCGCGGCGGCATACGGAAGGCGATGGACTCGAGTTTGTATGAAACTCCACGAGAAAATGCCCCGTGTAACCGATATCCTTAAATTTAAAGTCGCATTTACTATATCCGGGGGAAATGAAATGTGCACCCGGATTCCTCTGAACTCTGATGCACTATGTTCTTGTTTTGTCTTCATTTTTTAATGTTTTATTGATTAAGTGAAATATTCATGCACTGTCAATTAGTATAGGAAAGGCGCTCGTTTTTTCTCGCTCAGAAACGTCGTCTGCTATTACCGAGGTCGAGGATCGACATACAAAGAAGCAACAGGCTTTTGAATGCTGCAGCAGCAGTGACACCGTGCCCCCCCCCCACCCCCCGTCTCTGTCACCCGCAACCCCTCCCCCCTCGCCCCTCCCCCCCCCCACCCCCCGTCTCTGTCACCCGCAACCCCTCCCCCCTCGCCCCTCTCCCCCCCCCCCTCCCCCCCCGCCAGACGATTCCGAGTCAAGAGGTCCAACGAGTCCAAAGATCGAACGCGTCAAGGGATCCATTATTGCACTTTCTGACTCGTTGGATCTTTTGACTCGTTGGACCTCTTGACTCGACATGGATCTTTCGACTCGTTGGACCTCTTGACTCTCTGCCCGATTACCGGGGAAGGGAGAAAGGACTTCGAAGAAGAGCAGGAAAAGAAAGAAAGGGAAAACTACGGTGAATGACGGCTTCCGGGTGGCGAGGAGGGGAATGACGGTCACTGCACTGAAGCAGGGTGGGTTCCCGCGTCTAATAACAAAGCAATAAAAAAGAAAGCCGTTTACAACTCCCAGTAACGCCGAATTTGAGCGCAGCTCTTGAGGAGGAGGAGGGAAGGGTACTGGGGGTTCAGTTGACCTCGGAAGGGGGGGGGGGGGGGGGGGTCACGTGACCTCGGAGGTCACGTGACCAAGGGGGGAGATCACGTGACGTCGGGAGGAGGGGTCACGTGACCTGGGGGTCACGTGACGATGACGTCATCAGTGACGATGCGGATGCCGATTACGTCATTGGCATCCGCATCGCCATCGTCATCATGACTGATGACGTCATCAGTGACGTCACTGATGACGTCACGTGACCTGGGGGGTAACGATGACGGTCGTTACCCCCCACGTCACGTGACCCCCTCCCTAGGTCCTCCCGAAGGAACCCGAGGTCCTCCCGAGGTCGTCCCGAAGGAGCCCGAGGTCCTTCCGAGGTCCTCCCGAAGGAAACCGAGGTCCTTACGAGGTCCTCCCGAAGAAACCCGAGGTGCTTCCGAGGTCCTTCCGAAGGAACCCGAGGTCCTTTGGGGTCACGTGACGATGACGTCATCAGTGATGATGACGATGACGATGCGGATGCCGATGAAGTCATTGGCATTCGCATCGCCATCGTCATCGTCACTGATGACGTCATCAGTGACGTCACTGATGACGTCATCGGCATCCGCATCGTCATCATCATCAGTGATGACGTCATCGTCACGTCACCCCCCCCCCCTAGGTCCTCCCGAAGGAACCCGAGGTCCTCCCGAAGGAGCCCGAGGTCCTCCCGAGGCCCTCCCGAAGGAACCCGAGGTCCTTCCGAGGTCCTCCCGAAGGATCCCGAGGTCCTGCGGGGTCACGTGACGATGACGTCATCAGTGACGTCAGTGATGACGTCATCGGCATCCGCATCGTCATCGTCATCATCATTGATGACGTCATCGGCATCGTCATCGTCACTGATGACGTCATCGGCATCCGCATCGCCAGCGTCATCGTCCCTGATGACGTCATCAGTGACGTCACTGATGACGTCATCGGCATCCGCATCGTCATCGTCATCATCACTGATGACGTCATCAGTGACGTCACTGATGACGTCATCGGCATCCGCATCGTCATCATCACTGATAACGTCATCAGTGACGTCAATGATGACGTCATCGGCATCCGCATCGTCATCGTCATCCTCACTGATGACGTCATCAGTGACGTCACTGATGGCGTTATCGGCATCCGCATCCGCATCGTCATCACTGATGACGTCATCAGTGACGTCACTGATGACGTCATCGGCATCCGCATCGCCATCGTCATCTTCACTGATGAGGTCATCGTCACGTGACCCCTCCCCCTAGGTCCTCCCGAAGGAACCCGAGGTCCTCCCGAGGTCCTCCCGAAGGAGCCCGAGGTCCTCCCGAGGCCCTCCCGAAGGAACCCGAGGTCCGTCCGAGGTCCTCCCGAAGGAACCCGAGGTCCTTCCGAGGTCCTCCCGAAAGAGCCCGAGGTCCTCCCGAAGGACCTCGGGTTCCTTCGGGAGGACCTCGGGAGGACCTCGGGTTCCTTCGGGAAAATTTACCCATAATGCACCGCGCGGTTACGCCGACGGCGACGGCGACGCCGACGCCGCTCAAGCCGGAAACGGGCGCTTAAGAGCTGCGCTCTAAAAAGGAGGGAGATGAGAGAAGGGGATACAGTGGCCCTCAGGAACGACAGATTTTGGGATACTAAATGGCTGGCTGTGTCACGGCGCTTTGCGTTTTCCAGTTTAATCGGGTGGTGACCAACGCCATCTCTTCGTGCGGTATGCTTGACTAACGCAGGAATTTCCCGAGAAGTGTGCACGCTGCACCGTAGTGGGAGCGTAGGGTATTTCTCGAATTTAGAAATCAACGAGCAGTTAATTGCTGACTGAATTACGAGGCACGTATAGACCAACACACGGTGCTGACATCCCGCCCCTGCGGTGGTGCTGCTATCGGCATTGCGCACGCGCAGACGGTCCACTTGACTCGGTCCTGGCGCACGTGCAGTGGCCACACCTCGTGCGGAAACTACGCCATTTCCCACACTTTGTGAGGTGTTGTATGGAAACAGCGCGTTGGTCTATAGACTTTTTTCACAAGAGCGCTGCCATCTTGAAATATCGTCACTTCTACCGGGTGATTCAAAGAGACGGCAGGCTCTTTAACTCGACCGCAAAATTCGGTTTCTTAACCTATCGCGCTACGACTTTGTGCAGCGTTGCCGACAGATGGTGCCTTTGTTTCTGTAAAATTTGCAGAGTGTAACTTACCTGAGGAAAAACTAAAGAAAGAAAAAGGCTTAGCTCCAATGGAAACGCAGCGAAGCCATCGGTCTTCAAACAACACGGGAGACAAGAGATGGCGCAAGTGGTCGCGACGCCAACTGCCGCCAACGAACGAGCAGACGACGCCGAGAGCTGGCGTTTTTAGCAGACAAGGAACTGCAGTTGCTTGTTGTTACCGCGCCTGTTTTTGTTTCTGCGACTGTCGCCGTTTGCGAAACGCGTGCCGCTTTGGAGTCGAAAAGATCGTCTGCTAAAAACGCCGGCTCTCGGCGCCGTATGCTCGTTCGTTGGCAGCGTTTGTTGCGCCATCTCTTGTCTCCCGAGCGAAACGGCGCCGTGTTGTTCGAAGACCGGTGGCGTCGCTGCGTTTCCATAAGAGCTAAGCCTTTTTCTTTCTTTACTTTTTCCTCAGGTAAGTTCGCTCTTTGCAAATTTTACGGAAAAAAATGCACCATCTCTGGGCAACGCTGCACAAAGTCGTAGCGCGATAGGTTAAGAAACCGAATTTTCCGGTCGATTTAAAGAGTCTGACGTCTCCTTGAATCACCCGATAATATGGGCGAAAACATTGTTTTGCCGTCGCCACGCCAATAGAATGCATTTAGGAGATAAGCGTAACCGTTACACATTCTCGTTTTGTCTCCCCTCTATTTTTTTTACTATTTGCAGGTTGAAACGTTGTAATATTTTTTCGTCGCCCATACCGGATATGCCTACTTGCCGGTCGGGGGCGAGAGCAAGTGGAAAAGGTCTATACGCAGCATTAGCTCAACCGGGAGGAAGGTTCATGTGGATCATTTCGACAGTGCAATGTTTGGCAGTCATCCAGAGGGTCAACATGTCGCAGTATCTTGCCGGCCATTGCAGCATGACTGCTGACTGGCACCACGCTATACGGAGAACCAGAATCGGCTTACATTCGTGTAATCACTACTGCGTGGTGCAGCTAAAGACCCCAGGCTATAATCCGTTTCACCTAAGGATAGACCGCAGCCTATGCTAAAAGCCGAAGGCGGGACGCCTTGAACACCTTTGCGTTCGAGGCATTTCAAAGTTGGAGAAGGACCCTAGTACCCCTTGTCTTTTGCTGTGCATGCACACGCTTCACTGGCTCGTGTTCAGTTTGAGCAGCATGGATCAAAAGCCATGCACAGTTTTATTCGTCTTTCGATGTATCGCGATAGTATACGCAGGGCTTAAAGTCTGGGGGGTCTCAGGGGGTCTCGAACCCCTTGCTGATTTTAGAGGATGATCTGAGACCCTCCTCCACTGCCCCAGCATTATACTTTGTTTCACCTTCGGTCCGAGCGTGCCCGATGTTATGAGCCGAAGGGCCAATCTAACGGCGAAAAAGGCGCACCGTCACGGCGTGCTCTCCGCAGTTGATAGGACCAGAGGTGTTCGTCGTCTTTCAGTGCATGCTGGTCCTCCGCCGGCTCGTCCTATCAAGAGCGGAGAACGCCCTGACGTTGCGCTTTTTGCGCTCTTTGACTGGACCTTCGGCTCGTAACAACGGCCACGCTCGGACCAAAGCTGAAACCAAGTATAGTAAAATCAAAATGCAATCTTCCAATAAAATAGCTTGTTTTCAGGGATGTGACATTTGGGGATTAGCAATTTGAAGGTTGCAGGTACAGCGGGGGTAGAGTCAGCAGTGCGGTTTATGTGCACGCATATAGTGCATCTCGTCAGACCCGACCCTTCCTCTGTCCCTCCCTCCTCTTCCCCTCCCTCCCCCCCCCCACACACACACATTCTTGTAGGGGCCCCCCTCAACTTAGGGGAGACTTTAATCGCTGAGTATATAAATATACATATATATATATATTTTTTTTTTTTTTTTAATCACGGAACTTTTATATTGCTTCTCCTTTTAATGCACGGCAACTAGTCGATTTTGTTCGTGCAAACTTAATTATTTCTCGTATTGTGCCTTCACATTGTCCAAGTTCGATATCTTACCTGCAAGAAAAAAAACGGTGAATTATTTGGAGTTCCTATCTTCGGGGGGGGGGGGGGGGGGGAGTGGCCATCTGAGGCGTATCCTAAAGCACGGCCGGTCTAGAGCGGAGAGGCGCGCGCTCTTCTTACGGCCTTCGCACGGGGGTGGTTTCTCCCTGTCGCCGCAGCTCGTGGGGGCGCTACCGCCCTACCCCTGCCCTCCGTACGAGGCGCGCTTCGCGCTCGCGCGTTTTCTGTGCCACCGCGCTTCGTACGCTCCAAGATCGAGTTTTAGAAATTACTGCGCTTGTTAGAAGAACTCCACGGCAGAAAGCCGAATACCCACAGAGATATTTATCTTTCTGCTTTATATATATATTTTAAAAAAAATAGGCCAATTACTACGGGAGGTGTCGCGCTTCAGCCGCAACAAATCTTGAACGTGAAAGTGGTCATGGGCTGCAGTGCTTATAACATCAATCTTTTTCTATGCACGCTATTGTAGCAAACAAAAAATAAAAACACAATCGGACTGCCATTTTGGGACACATAGTAACAATGTACCGTGTTTATTCACGCTAAACAAGTAGGCTTTCTGAAGCAGTACGCCACGAAAATTACACGAGGCAAACTTACAAGTTTACAGCCTGAAATGCTTTCTCGACGGCTTATGTACATAGGCAGACGGCCTGTCATTATTGTCCGTAACCTTTCTTGCATAGTTAACGAGAAGGATCCTGACCAGCTTTTCAGAAATCGAACTAGCCGACCGCTTGGCGTGATTGTTGTCGACACCTTCTGAGCAGCTCAGGATGGGCGAGTCAACAAGATATGGTTCAATCAGTACTTGCAGGGATCGGAGAACATTTGTCCGTGGCATGTGCTTCACTGCTTTTTCAAAGAAGGACACTATCTTGTCCAAGAGAGCAAGAAACTCTGGCTTTGGGTAATAGAGTCCACTACTGTCTTGACATTGCACAAGCATAAACAAGGGGTCATTTTTCTTGCTTGTCGTCAGAAGCATTACTCAAGAATCACATCCAAAGTCACTGATAAGCTTCACAATATACCCACCGACGTACCCAAGTCCAGAGTAGGTCACAGAGCGTGAAGGAGCATCGAGATGTTCTCTTAGGCCTCTGAGTTCTTCAATTAGTGCTGGTGGTAGAGCTGGAGCGAGGTCTTCGGTGTCAGCGTCGGGTATCTTGACTTCCCCTGCAGCAGGCAGAGTCTTTTCTTTCACAATGTGATCTAGAGCCGCCGTCACAGCCCTTGCATCGAGCATGTCATTGCCACCACACACGGACCTTATTCTCCCAAAAAGTGCTTCGATGGGGTCGCTGTTAAGCTTTCTTGTCAGGACGAAGTTGGCGCCTTTTGCTAGAAGGAACTTTGTTGTCTCCACAGTTGACTTCGTGCTAAAAAGCAAGGCTTGGAAGGTCTCATCTGTGAAAGCATTCATTCCTGAAGCCACGGATGTTTCTTGGATGCCCTTCACGTAGCATGGAAACTCGTTTTCAAGCCACACGAGTCGAGGGTCGTCCTTCGTTGAGATGGGTCTTTTCTGTGCACTTCCTGCGTAGGTCGTGTCATGAATGTCAAACCATTCCTTCATTGTCTTCATGAAACGAATGGTAGGGCTTGCGTCTTTGAAAACATAAAGAGCAGGATCACCGCGTGAGTTTCCTTGAAGGTGTTCTAAGGCTGCAATTACCTGTGGGGAGAATATTTGCACGGCACGAAGCACATTCATCTTCTCTAGGTTTGATGCGTATACATGCTTCCTTGTCAAGTTCCGTGCCAGTTTGATCGTCATGTCCTTTTGGTAATCATAAAGTTTTTGGACGAACATACCACTGACGACACCTGAGCCATCGGTAAGCTTGCGTTCGAGGAACTGGCTTCGGACGTTCTTGAGAATGTGGCAAGGGTCAAAGCTCAGGAAGATGATTGGGTCATTATCATCATGATGGTTGACAACTGTTGACAGGCAGCCATTTCCCATGTGCTTGAATATCGTCGTGTTTGCGGAATAATTGTCCGTCGCAATGCGAACGACCACGAGCCCGCACAACTCCACAGCTGAGATGACTTCCTTGGTCCACGTAAAGAGGTCTCTTCCACTCAGCTGCCTCGTGAAATAGTAGGAGCACGGTATCCTGTACGAGCTAGTAATGCCATTGAGGACGAAGCATAGGACCCTGTTTGCGAGTGTTTCTTTTGAGCTAGAAGGCGTACTGCTATCCGGTTTGTCCCTGAGGCCAAACACTGCATCACCTTTCCTGTCGTAAATGCACTTAGGCTTTATGGCAGCCTCGTCAATGATTAATGACGCCATGTGCTGCTTGCTGCTGAGCATTGAGGCTTCGTGAATCAGCCTTTCCTTTATGGCGGCACTCATTCCCGGTGATGTCGGACTTGGGCCTGTGTATCTCTGAAGAGTGCACTTTGCTGGAAGTGTCAGGAGCTTCGATGCTCGAGCATGATCATAGCCTTTAGGCGAAAGAAATCGCCATATCACACATTCTCTGATGATCTCTTCGGGGTAGCTTAGCCGTTTCTTCCCGTAGCTTTTTATCTGGTGAAGAGGAAACAGCGCCTTTTTTTCTCCCTTCTCCGAATCTGCAGCAATCTTCTTGACAGAATTTACCGCTCATCTTCACGATAGAAGCTGGTCACTTTTCTTTCGGCAGCGAGCTGTTGCAGAAGCTTCCTGCTCTTGGAGCGGTAGTATGCGACCTGAGAGCGAAGTCTTCCGATCATGGAAAGATAACGGCTTGCTCTCTGAGCGTCATGGTTTGTCGTTTGTGTGCAAACACTAGGTTTCTGGTCGGGAACGCCGTCCGACGCATCGCAAACGTCGTGCGAGTATTCAGCTGTTTCGGCTTTCCGCTTCGTTGGTTTCCGAGGGGGTAGGGAATCACGAGGTACAGGGTCCTTGCGAGGCTTCTTCGCCTTCGGCGCCAGATAGGATGGATAGTCTTCAAAGACGGTCGGCACGGCACCCGGAAGGAGCTTTTTGACGCGGCACTCAGCAACATAGTCACTATGACGGAAATGTCTGCTACAAACGACAGTTGAGGCCGACTTGTCGTTGACAGTCAGATTTTCTCGTGAAATGTTCTTTTTCCATTTAGAACACAGTTCTTCGTCGCTCGGAAATTGATGAAAAGAAACACCTGGAGTCTTCCCAGACCGGGATTTACACAACGGCACACAGCAGTACACCATCAGCGCGATATCCGATACACGGCGTGCGATACGTTGTCCACTCAGGCAAGTCGTTCAGCCTCGTCCGCACGAAACTTTCAGCTGACCGGAATCAAGGCAGTCAAATGCGTGATCACGCATCGGAAACAAAGGAAAAGCATCAAAACACTCGAATACAGTTGAAGTGTGGAGCGGCCAGCGCGGCTCGGCGGCTCGGCGTGCGTTGGGGGAGGTCAGGGTGGTGGCGCCTTCACGCGGGAAGTAGTGGCGTTACACGACAAGAAAAAATCGCATTGCTCCCTCAGCGAGAGCGAAGGCCGTAAGAAGAGCGCGCCTCTCCGCTCTAGACCGGCCGTGCCTAAAGGAACCTTGAAACGGTTTTTCTACTTTTGCTAAATACTAATTAGAATCACTCCCTAACGTTAATCACTGGATAAACTTGGCTTAGGTTTTTCTTTCTAAGCACAGTTGGCAAATAAATTCGAGAAATATGAGCACGTTCATTCCCTCAACTCGGAGCCAGAACAAGCGGCCACGTGGCCCGGCACCTATCCTATGCCTTTAACGTTAATCATACCCACGTGCTGGGTTTGACAAAGTAGAAAACGTGTGCTCAGTTCAGACATTGTTGGAGTTGGGCTATTCTAATCCCCGCTGTGGTTCTACACGGGCCACTACCCGAGTGTCCGCCGAGGCATCGACTGTTGCGAGCTGAAGGCGAGTGCTCATGTAGCTCTCGTGTCCACTCTATGCATGAGCCGCGCTCGACTGTCCTCGGGTGATTTCGATTGCACAATCACGTCATGCAGCTTTGCAAAGGCAAGACTGAAAGAAATAGTCTACTTTTGTCTTCACGATTTCACAATTTCACCGCGACAGAGAAGTTTCTGAGTCAGTGGCGGTCTGTGCGATTATACTTATGCCAGGCTGAAACCAGTACAAACCGACAAAGGCATTAACGTTCCAACCCGATAACGTTTCATGATCCCTTTAAAGGAGCCGTGAAATGATTTTAATGTTCAAATCTAGTGCGTCAGGGACCCCGGAACCGGGGGGTGGGGCAACGGACATTTCCATCAGGATGTGGAAACCAAGATTCACATGGACGTAAGTAACGCAGGACTTGACGCGGTACTGGTTCAAGTACAAGAAGGCACCGAGCGAGTCATCGCCTACGCAAGTCGAACATTTTCCAAAGCGTAGAGAAATTACCCCACGACTGAGAAAGAATGCCTTGCGGTCGTCTGGCCAAACACGAAGTTGCGTGCGTATTTGTACGGGAGCCCGTTCCGCGTGGTGACGGACCACCACTCACTGTGCTGCTTGCGAACCTCAAGGACCCGTCAGCACGCCTCGCTCGATGGAGTCTTCGACTACAAGAGTTCAACATGATTCTGGTCTACAAGTCAAGCCGCAAGCACAGCGACGCCGACTGCCTGTCTCGAGCGCCCGTCGAAACACCTTCCGGTAGAAGCGACGACAATGAAGACGAGTGCTTCCTAGGCCCAGTGACCACCGACGACCTGGCACGACGTCAACAAAACGATCGTGAGCTGCGAATATTAATTGAGCACCTCGAAGGGCGCGGGAGTACCGTGCCCCGTGTTTTCGCACGAGTCCTGCCGACCTTCGCCGTGCGAGAAGGTGTACTCTACAAAGAAAACTTCGGGGACAACAACTCGCCGTGGCTGCTGGTAATCCCGACCGACCTTCGAGAGGAGATCTTTCAAGCATGTCACGACGACCCCACGTCCGGACACTGGCCCGTATTCGTGAAAAGTATTACTGGCCCCAGCTCCCCAAACCCGCCCACCTCTACACCCGATCTTGCCACGAGCGCCAGCGACGCGAGAAACCGGTGACGAAGCCGGCAGGTCTCCTGCAGCCAATGGCTCCGCCAACTGCACCGTTCCAGCAGATCGGAATGGATCTACTTGGTGTTTTTCCGCCATCGACCCTGGGAGACCATTGGATAATCGTCGCCACAGATTATCTCACGCGGTACGCAGAAACGAAAGCGCTTCCTTCAGAAACGGCTGTGGCAGTCGCCAAGTTTTTCATCGACTCCATCGTCCTCCGGCATGGCGCTCCCGAAGTTCTGATTACAGATCGCGGATCATCGTTCATGGCACAAATTACCCAAGAAATTCTTCGTCTCAGCCACACCAACCACCTGCGGACCACGGCGTACCACCACCAGACCAACGGGCTGACAGAGAGACTCAACAGAACCATCGCCAACATGATCTCCATGTACGTCGACGTGGACCACAAGACATGGGACGAGGTGTTACCGTACGTTACATTTGCCTACAACACGGCCGTGCAAGAGACCACCGGGGTGACACCCTTTCAGCTGGTGCAGGGCAGGAAAGTAACGACCACGCTCGACGCAACGCTACCCCACGAACCAGCTGACGATGGAAGCCCCGACGCCCAAGTGGTTGCTCAACGAGCCGAAGAAGTTCACCAGCTCGCCCTTAACGTGTCGACGCTACCCGGTACAACCTTCGTCGTCGGGACGTCCAGTTCCAGCCCGGAGACCGGGTATGGGTTTGGACACCGATTCGTCGCCGTGGTCTTAGCGAGAAACTCCTGAAACGGTATTTCGGACCCTACAAGGTACTTCGTCGACTTGGAGATCTGAACTACGAGGTGATGCCCGACAAACAAGAACATCATCACGCCGCCCACCATGACCTGAAGTCGTCCACGTCATGCGCCTGAAGCCGTACTACGCTCGAAAGGACTGTGGACTTTATGTGTTCCAAGTGACTCTTTAGTTTACCATTCTTTTGATTTGCTTTGTTTCGTCCTGTGTTGCATCGGGGCGATTCACTTCTGAAAAGGGGGGAGTAATGCCGCGCGCGCAACTATCCAATGAGGCGGCGCACGCGTGGCCTAACGGTTATCGGGTGATTTCAGATAAGATCGACCAAAGGATGGCTAGTCGACATTTTCAAATCAACTGATGTTTTTATATGTTATTGTCTAGTGTCTGGTATGAACGAATCTAAACTTAGTTTTGACTAGAAAAAATACTTGGGGACAGGAAAAATCGTAATGCATGAGGTGGTGGACAGTTGCATTAACGCGCACTGATGGAGGGGGCCCGTTTGAGAATGAATAACTAAAGCGATAACATTAGGAGAACTCTAATACGTTTTAGGCGCAAACTATGGGTATAGCGTGCTTGTAATATAAAGTAATGATATTTATTTAAAATTTATTTATTTTTCTAAAAATTGACAAACATGCCTGCTTGAACGACAAATGGCAAACTTTGGAGGTCTGTATCTCATGAAATAATTTAATCATTATGATATCATTTGCATATATTATTCTACTAATATATAGCTAATATTTAAAAAAATAACTAAGGTATCTGTGTGATACAATAGTTAGGATATATGTAGTCAAACATGGAAAAAAAATCAAACAAAGAAAAATTCCGATGCGAATAAAAAAAAACACCACCCTCGATTTTTTTTAAATTTAGGTAACCTGTTATACTCTATTTCGGCATTCATTTCCATTAAAAACATGTTGCATCATTTTATTGAGAAAGAAGATACAACTCCCCAAAGTAGGGTCCTTTTTCAAAGCCTACACTTAGCAGTGTTTTATACAAGAACTGACTCTGAGTTCCAGTTTCATGAAACCAACACACATCTTTTATATATTTTTATTCAGATGAGGCCAATGATAACTAAAGAAATCGTTCACACACTTAAATTAAGGAGAAACTACTGTGTACAAAGAGGTATCATATTACGGACTAGTGATCCGAGAAAAGATCATGCAGCCATCGGCCACTAGGAACTTTGTTTACTTTATTCTCCTGCGACACTATATGCTATTCCCTCTTCCGCTCTACCTTCATCTCTCTCTCTCTCTCTCTCTCATATATATCCCTGATATATATCCAGAACAAAAACATGTTCAAGCATTCCCTTTCTGCGTGGTAGTGTTCTGTGGCTAGCAAAAATCATTTCCTCGCTAAACTCACGATTATGGCAAAATAGTTGCCGGAAACCGCAGACGACACTCGTCGCTAGTTCGGGCAAAACGGCCGATACAATCTTTTTTTCGCATTTCCCCGCTCGCTGTCAAGGACAAGGGGGTTCGCTTCAACCAGCAAAACGTGGCCGCCGACGCCTGTTTATTGAGCAGTCATGCCTGTCGCCATCTCACTCGCTGGCGTCACGGGCGATAATATCAGACACAAAGGGGCACACCAACCGGCAGCATTATCCCCAAATACTCGAGCTTCGCGTAAATACATAGAGTGTAAACGCTGTCGCCATGTTATCGTAGTAAGACCGCCCCCCCCCCCCCCCTCCCCCAACGGGGGACTGCAGTACGCTACGGCGTACTAACACAACGACGACGATATCGACATCGCGGGCTCCGAATTTTCCCATAGTTCTACTCCACGGGCATTTCTCGAAACGCGTGATATTGTGTACGCCCGCCTGGAAGGATTTCAGGCGCGTAGTTAAGATAAGGCGGTTCTCCGCGGCAAAAGAAAGCAATTTCACAAAAGCTTAAAAGCGGCGGCGACGCGTGTGCGGTGAACGCTTGTAGTTTAGGTGTAGACAGGGTGTGTGTGTTCTCGTTGTTGACACCAGCCGGCGATAAGGCACTGCAGGCGGTAGCTCAGTACAGCAAGGGCTAATCCGAGTGACCATCAACGTAACCCCACCGCCAACCCCTCGCGAACCGGTCGCCGACATGGCTCAGGCTGTGTCATGAACCACGTGGCAGAAGCTCGGGTGCTTTCATATCAGCGCGTGGAGGGACGACAGTGCGATTCCGGAAAGTCTTTTTCGAAGGCCCCTGACCACAATTTTTTGTCTGGAGACTTTCCCTCTTTCTTCCTTTGACGTGGATCAAGCTTTGCCGACAGCCTCAGTTGTGACCTCTCTTTTCAAATGTACGTTTGCAGTGAGTGAGCTCCTCAGCCTCGGACTTGTCACTTGTGCACCCAGTAGTTCTTTCACTTGGCAATTATATGCCATCAGTTGGGGTTTAATTTCTATTATTTATGTATACATTATGAAGACGTCCTGGAGCTTCGAACGAGTGTTTTGTGCAGATTACTTTTGCAAACACAAAAAGACTATACCAAAGCAGCGGAATTTTCGAAGTGTTGGCGAGTTGGACCTAAACTCGTTGAAGCAAATTCTTCCGCCTGACTGTTCCACCAAAGTGAGTGCGACGGACTACCTGTGCTACTATTGCTTCATGCACATCACTAAGGAGATCTCGATGCGAAGCTCAGAGCAGTGCCCTGACATATTTGTGCCAGCTGAAGAAACAATTGAAGATCTAAATCGCAGCATACTACCTACAGATGTGTCGCCGCTGAGACAACCAAGCGTCGTAAGAAGTCGGGACAGGCCTGCCTATGTCAAGAGAAAGCAGACAGAACTGGAGCAGGTTGCTGTCAAGAATATACGCTCAAGGCTACGTATTGCGTACGACAGGGACGCACCATCGGGGTCGTCCGAACCAACATGCTTCACATGCACTGAGTGGGTGGACAACTTTCGGCAGGCCTTTGAAACCGCCACCTCTCTCCGGGAACGTTGTCAACTGCTTACACTCCTGCCGTCAACACTGACGAAGAATGAGGTTCAAAAGATGATTCCACAGGCCTCAATGTACCTCATCAGTAAATCCCGAAAACTCAAGGAAAAGCATGGCGTGTGGTATGAGCCGGATCCTTACACGAGGTGCAAGGTGAGCCCTGAGAACCTGTCTGCTGCCCTAGAGTACTTCACGAAAGACGAGCTACAATGTTCGCGCCAAAGTCCCAACCAGAAGGACGTCATCTCTGTCATGCTCAACGGAGAGAAAACGTTCGTGCCAAAGCGCTTCATGACACGCTCAATACGAGAGGCCTTCCGTATATACAAAGACAAGCATCACGATTCCGGCGTTGG
Source organism: Ixodes scapularis (assembly GCF_016920785.2). Classification (NCBI taxonomy): domain Eukaryota; kingdom Metazoa; phylum Arthropoda; class Arachnida; order Ixodida; family Ixodidae; genus Ixodes; species Ixodes scapularis. The sequence continues at coordinate 44,920,057 of NW_024609838.1, read as the reverse complement.
GCTAACGAAATTTTATTCGTTGCGCCCTAGATGGGTCCAATGTATTCCACACCAGGAAGTGTGCGTTTGTGTGCGCTGCGCCAATTATTATCTTTGTATTGCCGCTCTAGAGAACATTACAGGCTCAACATTCAACACTGGTGAAATGAACTCGGCATTTCTGTGCGACCCAGCAACAGAACTGTGCCTTCAAGGAGACTGTGATCACTGCCCAAAAGGCCAGTTTCTTACACTCCAGGAACTTGATATCCCGGAGGATGAAGAGATTGTGCTTGCAACATGGGAGTCCGGCGACCTTGTGAAAAAAACTTTGGAACCTGAGACTTTCCTAAAAGTCATCCAAGTGACGGTTGGAAGTTGGGTACTTCACAACCATATCCGGCAAACGCAAGGTAAAGCGATCTACGATGAAAAACAGTGCATGCAACGCGGGAGCATTGTCTTTCATTTTGACTTTGCTCAAAACTGGACCATCGTGCTTCCTGACGAAGTGCAAGCATATCACTGGAAAAAAAAAAAAAAACATGTTTCGATATTTACATGTGTAGTGACGACAAGAAAATCTACAAACAGCTTTGCCATCATCAGTGAGGACCTGTGTCACGACGCCGCTCGCGCTTGCTTGGCTCTAGAAAAAGTGAAGGAGTGGGTTGAAGACAACGTTGCGGGATACTCGTACGTGACGTACGTAAGTGACGGCGCCGCCAGTCATTTCAAGAATCGCTACGAGCTTCACCAATTTGCAAAGGACGATTGCCCACAAGCCCAGTGGTTATTTTCTGCATCTGGACATGGGAAAAATGCATGTGACGGAGTTGGCGGACTCGTGAAGCACCAGGCCACGCTGGACAACTTGAGAGAACGTTCAGTAAGCGCAATTCAGACGGCCAGGACAATGGTGAGCGTTCTATCAAAGAAACTGAAAGGCGTGCATCTTGTATATCTGGACGAAAATGAGGTTGTTCGGTATCGTGAACAAAAAAAAGAAGAGTGGCTGACGGTGCGCCCCTTAGCAAAAAGAGGCCGTACTTCAAACGAAGTTGAAATATATTTAGTACGAATATTCATTTTGTATTTATTCTGTATTATTTTGGCCGCATTCAAAATACGCGCGTAATGTATTCAAAATACATTATAAATATGAATCAAAAAATATTTTAGATATACCAAAAATATTATTCCTTCACACTCAAGATGCCATTTGTGGATTAAAAACCGGTTACACAATTTTTTTTTTTTTTATTTTCGATTTTGTCAGCAAAGGGTGTCCCTGTGGTATTTGAAGGCACTACTAAATACATCTCACAAAGCCACATTAGAAACGAACACAAACACAAACACCATGACGCACTGAAGAGCTCATTCACAGTCCCGTTGACTGCTCTAGAGCCTTATATAGCCTACATATTGAAGGTAATAATTTTTTCGGTGACCACCTCTGCGCTTATTAAGGTTACAAGTATTCGATCTTCTCCTCAGGAGTCTGTCAAGGGGAAACAGTGTTTTGAAGTTCGTGGAAGATATCTCTTACTAAAAGGCATTGGTAGAACTAATAACAATTCGACACAGTCCCTAAAACAATATCCACACAAACGGCTCATAAAATACATGTTATTGCTTCTCTGCGTAGCACCACTCAGGGCGAAGCGAATCAAGGCAGTTTCTTCACTTTAAAATACTGTAAACGACTTTATTTTCGTGAGGACCTAATTCTCGCAAAGTTGGCGAATCGCCTACAATTCCGAAAAATAGGTCCCGTGAACAATTCCGGCAAAATGTAAAAACATTAAAATCCATATTGCGATCCCAGCGCGCCGCGAAAATTAGAATTTGCGAATTATTCCAAAACTCCAACTTTGACCTAAATCGCGAAATATTGAGCCCGCGAAAAATAAATATTTTACAGTGGCTGTTTTGCCTTTCCGTTTTAGTAGTTGACTATTTAATATGGTAGTTATTGTCACTGTATTAAAGTCACTATTCACATCACGTACAATGGTGAGTATACACGTTCAGTGAACTAACATTGTGCTAACAAAACCACGCCAAACGTATTTGTTCACAGCACCTGCTGAAGCTTTCCAGCATCAGCAAATGTTGTGGTTGTAGTTCCCGAACCCCGTTTGTGATTGGTGTGCAAGGAACTGATCAGGTGTGTTCTTGATAGAAAAAAGGAAACAATAACATAAACTGGGCTGATTTATCAGTGCGATGCTGCGCAATTCAATTGCCAAACTAATCAAATGTATTTAGGCGCTTCAGTGTACTCCATATCTGCTTGAAGTGAACTTCAGAAGGGGAGCTTCTAAATATTTTGGTAGTTTAAGTCAAACTACCAAAGTATTGCAGTCAAAAGGTACTTAGAGTATAACACAACAGTATTTACGATTTTCAGGTATTTTAAGAGTATTCTGCACGTATTCTTGATTGCTCCATTTTTTTAGGGTTGGAGTACATTTTGCATGAATTAAATAAATATTTCAAGAAATATATGTGAAAGGTATTTTGTGCCTATTAATTTAGTATTTACATATTTCAAAACGCGGAACTTCAAATGCAGTTTAAGTAAAGGTATTCTAAAATGATTTTTAGAAGTATATTTTAGTACTAAGTAACAAAAAAAGAAGTTTATACTTTCGGTATATTTTTCGTGTACTTACAATTATGAATTGTATTTCAAATACACTCAAATTAGAATGTGGTATATTTCAAACGTATTAGTTTTCGCTAAGGGGCGCCTTCCCTGGCATTCAGTCTTGGCACCCGTGGCGGCTCAGCAAGTCATCAACAGAAGGGACCTGTGACGTATATGTAGCACGGACAGTCAGATCTGCTTGGAAGCAACTTTATTAAATGGGTACAGCGAGGAAAACCTTAGCGTAAAGTGCCGAATTTGATTTCCCAAGGACTGCTCATTTTGAATGCAGGGACATCTTATTTATCACATTTTTCTTCACGGGGTATTTAACCTACTGTTTTTGTTGGTGGTTACTAATAATTTTCATCTGATCACTATAAAAAAAAAATCCCAAAATGTTATCCTCGAGCAGGATAAAATATATCGGCTTGCCACGATTCATTCATAAACCGAGAGCATCGAAGCTGCTCCAGTTGGGCACTGTGGCATCCGTCACCTGAAATTGTTTGTAATCGTAAATACACAGCCAACCTAAATATCTTACTATTATATCTTTGTTTTTGTGTGTGGAAGTAAAGTTATTTATTTTACTCTAGATGTAAAATATACCGGAAGGTACAACTTCACACTGCATCATCTTTTCTCAAATCATTAGTCTCTAATATGATACCACTTCGTACGCTTATGTAAAATGCTGTATATAGCTTCTCCTCCCTTTTACTGTGTGACCGATCGCTCTTTTTATCAATGACCTCATCTGAATAAATGTATATAAAAGATTTGGGCAAGTTTCATGGAACTGGAACTCAGAGTCACTTCTCGTATAGGACACTGCTAAGTGTAGGCTTTGAAAAAGGACCCTACTTTGGGGAGTTGTTTCTTCTTTCACAGTGCAATGATGCAACATGTTTTTAATAGAAATGAATGCCGAAATAGAGTATAACAGGGTACCCAAATTTTAAAAAAATCGAAGGTGGTGTTTTTTTTTTTTTTATTCGCATTGGAATTTTTCTTTGTTTGATTTTTTTCCCATGTTTGCCTAAATATATTGTAACTATTGTGTCACTCAGATACCTTATTTATTTTTTCAATAATAGCCATATATTAGTAAAATAATGTCTGCAAGTTATGTAATAATGATTAAATTATTTCATGAGATACAGATTTCCAAAGTTTGCCATTTGTCGTTCGAGCAGGCATGTTTGGCAATTTTTAGAAAACTAAATAAATTTTAAATAAATATGATTACTTTATATTACAAGCAAGTTGTACCCATAGTTTGTTTGTAAAAAGTTTTAAAATTCTCCTAATTTTATTGTTTTAATTATTCACTTTCAAACTTGCCCCCTCCATCAGTGCGCGTTATTGCAACTGTCCACCTCTCCCTGCCTTACGATTTTTCTTGTCTCCAAACTTTTTTTCTGGTCAAAACTAAGTGTGGATTCGTTTATACCAGACACTAGACAATGTCATATAAAAACATCAGTTGATTTAAAAATGTCGACCAGCCACCCTTTGGTCGATCTTATCTGAAATCACCCTATCACGCCTCCCACTCGAAAAGCCGGGGTTCGATTCCTGGGAACCACGCATCTTTTGTTATTCCTGCAATTTAGTTTTCTGGTAGATTAGAGAACCCTGTTGGCGTGTTCGATGTCCGAATGTTCTATGCGTCGAACACTCTACGCCGATTATTCCAGAAGCTCACGCATGTATATAGGGGCTCCGCATGGCGAACCGGAGTGAGTTTCTTCCTAAGCGTTCGATCTTGCTGCTTTGCCGCCTTCAACGCCCGCGACGCTCTTTTGTTATCTTTATTTTTTCCTTTTAGTTTTGGGCACAAGTTCACCCTATTAACCGTTCAGTTTACTCGGTCATTCGCCGCCTCCTCACTTGTCATTCGTGACAATATGTTGAGCTGTCATGCGGCTGAAGTGTGTAGATTGGGCAGGCTCTCTCTGTATGATCGGCGTTGAAGCTTGTCTGTGCGAAGCCAGCGCAGCAACACAGATCATGTGCATGTCATAGTCGGTGACAGCCTACAAAACTGAGTATACTATTATCTTTTGGGCGTAACTTGATAATAACGCCGGATACGAATCACGAAGGAAAAAGCGGTAATACAATAAGCGACGCGTTTCTTTAGCTGTCAGCTACTCAACCCATTCCTTGTGCACCGGTCTTTGTCAACGGCAATTGAGCGGGTGATAATTATTGACGTTATAAGCTAACCTTCAGCTTTCATCAGACGCCTGCTCTGCTCAACTCAGCCGCTATATTATTTGGCTGCAAGTAACTTGGTCTCAAGTTTGCAGCCAGAGGGGATTATTCTTTAATTCATGTTTTAACACTGGTGTCAATGAATTTCATATAACCGCAACCTACGTGTAACTGTCGAGCGTTACGGCCGAACGTTAGAGTTTGTGAGGTAAATAACTGCATAAACACATTTTGTGTTAAACTCTATGTCGGGCCTATAGCGAATGAGATACGGCCCGAAATTTATTTGCGAGCTGGCACGCGGTCACATTTCATAACGTCCTCTTATAATGACACTACTCTCGCTTCCATCATGATTTCGGGGGAACTCAATCATCGTTGCTCTTGGCACGACTGAAAGGTCGTGAGGAAGAGGAATATAAAAAAAAATCTGATTACGCCTAAGCACTTTTTCTGAGTTGTAAAATCGAAAGTATTAATGCCGTTGTTACGCTTGGTTCGTCTGCAGTGTACTGGCGTGGAGAGCCTCGTTTCGCTACTGCCGAGGTTGCGGACGCCGACGATATAGACGCTTCAGGCGCCGCCATGTTCCTCAAGCTCCAAGAGAAGCCGAAGCGGCCGCAGCGCCGACAGGGAGTGCGGCGGTGCGCCGCGCAGATCGCCCTGGCTCGCTCATGACTGCTGCGCCGCTGGCTTAAAAGAGCCGTACAACGATTTTAACGTTGAAAGAATTTTCATCTTCTATTTTTGACATAGTTTATCTTGTCACGAAGGAGAGAAGATATATCTCCTTCTTTAGAAATCCCGACGTTCCCGACCTGCAGCCGCGAGCGCTGCGGCCATGAGAACCACGCAGCATGATGTGAATGGGGGACTTGTAAATAGGTACCAAGTTGCGCAAAAACCTGCTCGATAATAGATAATTTTACGATAAATCTTGTCGTTCCAACAGACATATAATCGGTGAAAAACCTGGTATCATCGACAAAACTTTTATTATATGGAGTTTTAGCGTCGCCATCTATCCGAGGTCAACAAAACCGCCACCTCTATCTGCTACCGCGAACAGCCGCCAGAAGGCGGAGGGGCACGGGGCCAGAGCCGGACAGAGATGGCCGTACCCGGATGTTACTTTCCTCCTTTCGCCATGTTGATGGCACTGCACAAGCACGTGGTAACGAACGGGTAAGTTCTCGATGCTCACTGATGGCTCTAAAGAGAGAGCTTCACCGAAACTGCGCGCGTTCCCCATTCACGTCACAGCGCACGTGACTCGAAATATGGTGAAGGAGCTGAGAGGTGCCGAAAACCTTAAAGGGGCGGTGCAATGATTTTAACACTGAACGAATGTGCAGCTTGTGTTTTTTATATTGTTTACTTCGGCATAAATAAGAGAAAAAGTGCCACCATACCGCAAAATACCTCTATTTCGCTGCGTAATCGCAAAATAAAAAACGCTTTTTTTCCCAACCTGCGGCCACATGGTGGCCGCAAATGGAACCTGTGGTGTGACGTCATTCGGAGTGGATTTTGTAAGTGATAGTGTTAGGCAATTGTAAGCTTGATTTAAGGTTGAGTTTAAAAAATCTTGTTGTTCAGGCATGCAGTAACGCTTCAAAAGCCTAATATTGCCACTAAAACATTTGTGGCGCCATCTACCGCAAGTCAACCAAACCTGCCGTCGCCGTCATCCGTCGACGCCCGAGGCGCCTACGGCGGCTACACGAGCAACCCGGACATTTTGTCTTTCCCTCGCTCGACGGAGTGCGTTGGTCGTGGTCCGTAGTATCGTGGTATCGTGATTCTTCCTGGTGTCTCGACCGACTTCGACTGCCCGCCGCGTCGACTGCCCGCCGCACAAGTCCAACTGACTTACTATACGCAAGCATCTTTCGCTCGACGTCACTCAGGCCGTCCGCCCATGCCGCCATGTTGGTCGGGAATTGACGGGAGAGCGGGAGAGCCGCGAGCCTGGCGAGGCGGCGAGCGCTGGGGAAACGGAAGCCAGAAGCGCCCAACCGGAAACCAACGCCACTCCGAATGACGTCACAGGCGAAGCTGGTGCCGCTTCAATGTTGAGCTGAGGGGTGCCGGAGATACCAATTTCTTTTATTTTTTATTGAAAACTAGGGCAAGCAGGAAAGAATAGTTTTCGGTCTTTCGTTTTATATGTGGCCGGGATCGATTCCCGCAATTAATTAGCCAAAGTCCGCAAATTGTTGCACCGCCCCTTTAATCTTTGTTCATTTCTAAAAAAAAACAAAAAAACTAGGACATGAAGACAAAAGCGGTTTTTTGTTCTTTATTTCAGAAAGGTCGAGGTACGAACTCTCAAATAATTTAAGCAGAGCATTGAAATTGTTGCACAGCTCTTTTGAGCGCGATCCAAACCAACAGGTTTTTGTGCGTGTGTAGGTCATGCACTTCCGGGAAATTGCGTATTTCGGGACGTTTTTGCTGTTTCCGGTGCGCTTTCTGAATCACAACCGTGCGCGCTGGTTAAGACGGTGTGCTTCCGGGCGGGGCGGGCGAGCGGAGAGCATCTACGCCAAACGGCGAAGAGACGCGGAGACGGAACTGGTGCCCTCCACCGATTGACACAGAGAGGAGCACCCACAACGTCACAGCGCGTTTTCGTGCGCGTTCAGAAAGAGTTGAAATCTTCCAACTTTCTAATGCGCACCCGGAAGGTGCAAGGAATCGCTGTGACGTTACGAAATACGTAATTTCCGGTAGGCGAATGACGTACGCGCGCACAAAAACGCGTTGGTTTGAATCGCGCTTTAGGCAGCTTCTGCAGTGCGCAGCGCGGCGCGGCTCGTGCTGAAATCACGTGTTCTCTCATCATCATCATCGAGCTGCGGGTACCAGGTGACTACATTAAACCTCAAATCGTAACTTAAAGCCTAACGTTAGGTCCAAGTTCAGACCAGCGTACATTCGCGAGCCCTCCCCCGCCCCCCCCCCCCCCCCTGCCCCTAACGTCAAAAACCTGTGTTTACCGGTTGATGACGTCAGACCTTGAAGCGTAATGAAAGGCGTAACATTAGGCCTAACGCCAGGCAAGCGCTTACCCGCGTTTCCCCCTCCCGCCGCGCCGCCAGCACTTCGGCTGGCCCCTTAGCAACGATGACGCCGTCGCTATGGAGCCACATGCCGCGTTGCAGCCAATGGGAATCTACGAGTCGTTTCGCTCAGCCAATTTGAATTTACGTGCCGTTTTTCGCTGCTACAGACAACGCCGGCTTCGCTCCAGGGGAAAGATAATGACATTAAAAAATAATTGTGATATGTATACTTGAGCAACGGATGGTTAGTCACCGTAGGTGGGCATTTCAGCAACACCAAATAGACTTTAAATGAGCCCAGCAATCATATTTAAGCGTCTACCTTTTTTGCCGTTTTCACGTCTCTTGAAGTTTGGGCAAGCCAGCGGGCACGGGGAGTGTAACTAAATATTAGTGCGTCATATTTTAACCGAACGGCGTGGAAACCTCCTCCACCAACGAGGGCGACCCGCGATACCGAAAGCGCGCAAAATCTTTGGTCCTGGGCTTACTAGTGGTCAGAGCCGCTAAAAGCTTCTTTTTAGTCAAAATACAAAATATAAGTGGCGCGAACCGTTTCCATTGTTTATAAAAGTAGTTTTTGTTCAGTATTTTAGATCAGAAAAGAAACGAATGCAGTTTATAAAGAACGAAAACAAGAAATGACCCCTCGCCATACCCGCCACCAAGCGGTGGAAAAGGCGGCGCATACTAGAAAATAGTAGTGGGATCAGGCGCCGACACGGAAGGGTCCCGGATGTACGCGGCGGCGCTGCGGTCATATGGACAGGACGATCCGACCGGCTCCGGAGCGTTCCGAAGGCCTTCCGTACTTTCGGCGAGAAGCTTTGTCTTGCGGTTTGGCCGTTTCTCGGTGTGGCCGCGCGAAGTGGCTCCCATTCTGAACTGATCTTTACCCCATGTTTGCTGTCGTTTGTGGCCAATGAAGTCTCATGCCGAATTAGTGTTTAATCGGGCAGCAAAAGCAATGAAAGACGCTCTGGCTGCCCGCTGCGTACAGCCTACCCAGAACATGCTTTAGTGGCGCCCTCTCGCGCCGTCGACACGGAGTGCGGCAGCCGTGAGCGCTCGCGATGAGCCCACTACCCCTCCTTTAGTTCACGGCCACTCAAGCAACCGAGGACGTCATGAGGGAGGTTATTTTTCGCTTGTTTTTGTAATTTTAATTTGCCTCTAACTTTTAAAATAAAGCGAATTTTGAGAAAAGAAAAGTTTCACTAAGTTACTACGTTCAGTGCGTTCAGGCTCGGTGCAAATTAAAAACCAGTAAAAAAGTCCTTGCAGGGCCCCTTTAAGGCCTCTCCGCTCTTCCTATGACGTCGTGCTATGGGCCTGGCCACCAGGGTGATGTTGGCCGCCTGACAGCTTCTCTATTTTTCAGTCGTTCGGCAATGGTGGCGGAGACTACGGAGTAGAGCATTTCCTCGAATTCATTCTTCAGTTTGAAGTGATTTCTCACCGCACTCGGGAGGATCCGCACGTGACAGTGTGTGCTGTGATGTGTACTGTGATGTGAATGACAAATGCAAGAAACCTGGGCGCCTAGATACTTTCACGGAAAGGAATTTGAGGGATAAGAAGAGAACGGTTTCGATTAGGCATCGTTGTGTTGGACTTCCAGATGGTAATTTTTCTTGACAATTACGCTCCTGTTGTGTTCTTTGCAATTTTGTGTGTTACGATCGTTTTACGTGCCTTTTATGAATGACTAAACCTTAACTGGTTTAGGTCTTGTCTTGAAATCCTGCTGAGAATGAGAATTCATTAAAGCCGGGGTCAAATTGGTTATACATCATACGAGGAGGGGGGCGGGGGCGGATCGGTGGCCGTACACTGTGAATCAATCCTGTCGAATCACTAGAAATTTCCAGTTAATTTTGATGCCGGTACAATTATTGTTGTCCTGCATCACGGTCGCAGCATTAACTAGGTATTACGTGCATGCCAGTAATGAGGCCCTACGGTTTTTGCCCACAACTTGACCCGTAGAAGCCTGGCAGAAAACCGTAACTCTTAAGGACTAAGGTTTACGTGATGCGCGACAACAGGAATTGATTCTACATAAAGAAAAAAATTAGCTGGCATGTTTTCCACACCTTGCAGCGACGGCCAGAGCCTGTTGAGCTGCTTGCTGCAGTGACTTAACAAAACGGACGTCTCAATGAACAGTAAATATAGCATTTTACCGCTATATTTATTCTTCGCTGAGATGTCCGTTTTGTTAAATCAGTGCAGCAAGCAGTTCAACAGGCTCTGGCCATTGCTAGAAGGTGCGGACAACACGCCAGCTAATTGGTATTGTCTTAACGATTCCCTTCGTCACACATGACGTGCAGCTCAGTGATTCTGCCGCCACAGGTTACAGACAACACACAAACTAATTTGTGATGCGGGAACAATTCAAAGTAAATATCTAGTGCTCAGGGAACGTGATTAGGCTGTGGGCCCAATTTACTTTCAGGAGTTAACGCCAGCTGCGCACCCAAGAGATTAACAGGTGCTTAAACACTGCGTTAGAAATTTTAAGGAAGTGCACACAAATACAGTATTAAGTAAACATGTTCATACGTTTATTGTTAAGAAATAATTAGTGGGCCAAGTCCATCTTTCACGTGGAGGCAATCTCTAATTTCCAGAGCAATCAAGTACACATGAAGAATCACAGAACCTGAAAAACAAAAGAAAAAAATGTGGAATGTGGTTAGGTTATGAACAGGATGTGATGACAAAATAAACCTCCCATAAGATGCAGTACGAAGTAAAACATGTTCATATCTTTATTCTTGAAATAATCAGCGGGCCACGTCCAGCTTTCATGTGGAAAGCGACCTCTAACTTCCTGAGCAATCAACTCCATATGGAGTTGATTGCTCTTTAAAACAGAACAAAAAAAAAGAGAAATGTGATTAGGTTCTGAACAGTATGCGATGACAAACTGAACCTCCTGATATCTGAAAACTGTGAGTTACACGTAAGTGCACTGTAGGTGCCAGTGTGATTTAAGAAAGCTGTAAATCCAAATGAAATTACTTGAAAGGGGCATGGACACAGCAATATTAGGCAAGTTAGAGTATTTTATGCATGACATCACCATAGGTTATTAGACATACACAAAACATTTCAGAATACCTAAAGCTCAAATAATTACAAATTTTATTTTTATTTTTCGCATTTTTTATTTGGTGACCAGGATACCCTGGCACAACTCCTACTGTGGCGACAGCAGCTGGTTCATAAACCACGTGACTTTGATTGAGACGTTGAACACACTCTTTCGCTGTTCTCTACCCCCTTTCGCCACGCCAGGCATGTCCATTACTTATGGTATGTGTCTTAATAGGTGGGAACAGCGCAGGAAAAACCGACGAAGGACGAGTAGAAGAAGTGCACAGACACAGCGCTGACTAACAACTGAATGTTTATTTTCAAGCGAACCAGAAAGTAAACACTGGGTGTGGAGAGGAAAAAAAACACAGAAGCCAAAAAAAAGGGAGGGAACCCGATAAAACAAGACGCTACCACGCCATATCACTTTCACACACGTCTGCCACAGTTCTTGATAAAAAACACTTCGTCAGCCCCCAAGTTAACCGACGGAGCACTGACGCATTCTTCCTCCCCCCTTGATAAAATATAAAAGGCCTCATCAATCTCCCGGGCAGTCTTGTTTTTGTTGCGCGCCAAGATCGTCAACTCATTGAACAGGGGAACGCAGCCGCACCTACCACAATGTACCGCAAGGTGGCCAGAGGGTGAGGAACGGAGAGCAAGGGAATGCTCCCTCGCCCTCACGTTCACACACCTCCCTGTCTGTCCAATGTAAACCCGACCACATGTGAAGGGGATCTGGTATACAACCCCCACTGCGCATGAGACAAACGGATCGCGGTGGTTAACATCACAGTGGTTTTCCCTGGTCAACCCTCGGTTAACGGCGGAGCATAGTCGAGATAACTTCCGGGGCGCCGAAAACACCACAGGCACCTTATACTTGTTGGCCACGCGCTTGACTTGATGTGAGAGGGCGTGAATGTAGGGCACCACCACTGGTCTGGTTGTCGGTTTTTTGCCTCGCCTTAGGACTGGTTCTACCTCCGAACACCTTAATAAGGGACCCAGCCACTCCCACAATCATCGCCACCGGGTATCCCGCAGAGGTCAGCCTAGACACCTGTGAAAGCAGGCTGTCCTCACACCTATGGTGGCATGACTTGAGCAAAGGGGCGCGCATACCCGACGTAGTGATCGCACGCTTCACAAGCTTTGAGTGCGCGGTATGGTGAATCCGTCCGCCGGACATGCGAAACGGGTGTGCAAGATCCTTCGTTCGGAGTCGTGGAGACAAGTTAGACTACTACAGGAAGGTTTAAAAGTCTGGTGCTATCGGACTTCTGTGGATGCGGGCGCAGCGGAAAGGAAGTTCCGAGCGTGCAAGCGAGAGGTGGTGCAGGTGACAGATTTTCTGTGGGAGCGGCTGCGCGCCTCGTTCCCTAAGAAGTGTCAAGGTCAGCCGGGAGTCAAGGGCAACGTGGTCTTCATGGGAGGTGCGTCGGCTCCGGCAGAAGTGACGGACATTTTGGAAAAGGGTCCCAAATTCGCCACGGAACCGTCGGTCGGGCCTTCGGAAATGCTGGCCCTGGTTCGGCAGGTATCTGCGAAGTCGTCAGAGGAAAACAGGGACCGTTGCGTTCATGAATGTGTGGAAGGGTTGACCAAAGGGGTAGGCCGAAGGCCTTTGCCCAGGCTCAAGATGGGAACGGTGGTAAATTTTTTTAATGAGTCTAAGTTGAAGCTGTTGTTGTCGGATAAAGAGGGGGGGTTTGTTGTGGTGCCTGAAGGTATGTTTCAGGAAAGAGCGAGACAGGCGGTGCTTAAGAATTTCAGAAGTGTGTCGGGAGTGGAGCTGAAGAGGGTAAAGGCCAGGGCAGTGAGGCTTTGCGGTCAGCTTGGGTTGGAGGGCCTCAGGAAGTCTGTGTCGGGGGCCAAGGGCCTCAATCTCGAGGTGTTCTTCTCCGTGAAGACCCATAAGGAGCTCAGGCCTTTTAGAGCTATCGTTACCCAGAGAGACTCCTGGCAGCTTCATGTATCTTCTTTTCTTCAGCGCCACCTGTGTGTGCTCACGTTGGATGACCCTTTTCGTATTTGCAATTCTGAGGCCCTTGTGGATTACCTCCGAGAAGACAATCCGGGAGGGTGTGATTTAGTGTCTCTGGATGTCGAGGATATGTTCTACTCAATACCCCATGGTGAATTGATGAAAGCGGTGGAAGAGTGCATTCAGTCCAGTGGGTCGGTGGCTTTTATGAACTCGACGGGTTTGGCGGTGGAATCCTTTTTGGAGTTGTTGACTTTTTACTTGAGTTCCACCTATATCACGTTTGAAGGCGAAATTTTCCTGCAAAAACGTGGGATTTGTATTGGGTCGAGTGTGGCGCCTATCCTTAGTGATTTATATCTGGCGAGGTGTGATGGAGTCATAGCGGAGTCGTTGGATTGTCGGGTTTTGAGAGTTTTTCGGTATGTTGACGACTACCTTGTTGTGTTTAAAGATAGCCTGGGCCCCAACCGGGACAGTGTGTGTGTGGAAGTCTTGGCTTCCTTTAAGGAATGCTCCCCCGGGTTATCGTTTAAGTACGAGACACCTACGGGAGAGGGGTTGCAGTTTTTGGACCTGAGGCTCACTCTTCAGCCGTCACACACCTGTTGGACCTATGAGCCACGCTCTAAAAAGAGGCTTTTGCCATACGGCTCCGCGCACTCAAAGCTTGTGAAGCGTGCGATCACTACGTCGGGTATGCGCGCCCCTTTGCTCAAGTCATGCCACCATAGGTGTGAGGACAGCCTGCTTTCACAGGTGTCTAGGCTGACCTCTGCGGGATACCCGGTGGCGATGATTGTGGGAGTGGCTGAGTCCCTTATTAAGGTGTTCGGAGGTAGAACCAGTCCTAAGGCGAGGCAAAAACCGACAACCAGACCAGTGGTGGTGCCCTACATTCACGCCCTCTCACATCAAGTCAAGCGCGTGGCCAACAAGTATAAGGTGCCTGTGGTGTTTTCGGCGCCCCGGAAGTTATCTCGACTATGCTCCGCCGTTAACCGATGGTTGACCAGGGAAAACCACTGTGATGTTAACCACCGCGATCCGTTTGTCTCATGCGCAGTGGGGGTTGTATACCTGATCCCCTTCACATGTGGTCGGGTTTACATTGGACAGACAGGGAGGTGTGTGAACGTGAGGGCGAGGGAGCATTCCCTTGCTCTCCGTTCCTCACCCTCTGGCCACCTTGCGGTACATTGTAGTAGGTGCGGCTGCGTTCCCCTGTTCAATGAGTTGACGATCTTGGCGCGCAACAAAAACAAGACTGCCCGGGAGATTGATGAGGCCTTTTATATTTTATCAAGGGGGGAGGAAGAATGCGTCAGTGCTCCGTCGGTTAACTTGGGGGCTGACGAAGTGTGCTTATCAAGAACTGTGGCAGACGTGTGTGAAAGTGATATGGCGTGGTAGTGTCTTGTTTTATCGGGTTCCCTCCTTTTCTTTTTTGGCTTCTGTGTTTTTTTTTCCTCTCCACACCCAGTGTTTACTTTCTGGTTCGCTTGAAAATAAACATTGAGTTGTTAGTCAGCGCTGTGTCTGTGCACTTCTTCTACTCGTCCTTCGTCGGTTTTTCCTGCGCTGTTCCCACCTATTCAGATGCTTAACCAACTCGCCCAACTCTCTGCCGTGTTATGGTATGTGCCTGTTTCTTCCACTGCCGTCTCCCTCCCAAAGTGACATTGAATTCGAAGGAGCTAGCTGAGCCAGATATTCCAACTGCCCAAAACTTGGGAGGGAAAGGTGGGGTAACGGAGCACTTTTGGGCGAAGGACGCCTACACGTCTTCTGATCCATGCCTGGAAGTGCATACAAGACATCTACAAGAGGCACCGCCTCGCGGCTTGGGACTGACTAGGGACACTAAAGGGGCAAGGCAGATGTCGTCGCCGACGCCTGCAAACATGGCTGGCTCGCTGAATAGGTGGATCCGAGAGTCCCACAACTAAATGGAATTTTTGTGTGAAACTAATGCGTTCTTTGATGAACACATTTAGCAGTTTTAGAGTAACATGTAATGGGATTCAGTGTATTACGTATATCTCATTTCTTCCTTTCCTGAAAAGTCTAGAACCAGTTTTTCCATTCCTGAAAAGTCTAAAACCAGTTGAAGATAAAATAATTTCTACAGCTCTAGTAACTCCCATGAAACACCGTGTGGATTTCTATGGTGCTGTATCAACCAAAACAGAGCCACAAGTGATTCCACTCGTATATAAAATTAGGAAAAAAATTCATATTGACTGAAACTTAAGTTTGGCTTGTTGATACGTCGCAAGGAAAACATAAAAAAAAATTTACGGGTAGAAGTGTCTCGACAAACAAAAGGGTTACTCTCAGTGGAGGTTTGCTACCAGGAATGGAACTGAATCATCGGCGAAAAGTTTCACAGATGAACTTATTAGTGACGGAAGATACTTTATGCAGACGAGAAACAAAAGTGCTCCCAAAACGCTGATCTGGGAGCTCCGGATTTCATTGCAATGAGGCTTGGTTAAGATGTCATTGGTGGGAACAAACTGCTTGCAATTAGTAAGAAATTATGAAATCCTAATAGTAACATGGCTCATTGCTTATTTGAGAAATTTTCAGCAGTAAACGTTGGTGGGGGACAGAAACAAATGCTCTAGCGAAATCAAAAAAAAAAAGCCGTTTACAACTCCCTGTAACGCCGAATTAGAGCGCAGCTCTTGAGGAGGAGGGAAGGGTACTGAGGTTCACGTGTTTTCGGGGTGGGGGGGGAGGTCAAGTGACCTCGGGGGGGGGGGGGGGGGGGTGTCACGTAACCTTGGTGTGGTCACATGACCCCCTCCCCAAGGTCACGTGACCTCAGGGTGTCACGTGACCCCCATAGAAATTTTTACGCTAGATTTAGCGTGGAAATTTTTCCGCTAGATTTAGCGTGGAAATTTTTCCGCTAGATTTAGCAGGGAAATTTTTCCGCCAGATCTAGCGGGCAAATTTTTTCGCTAAATTTAGCGGGGAAAATTTTCCGCTAGATTTAGCGGGCCAATTTTTCCGCTAGATTTTGTGGGGAAATTTTTCCGATAGATCTAGCGGGCAAATTTTTCAGCCAGATTTAGCGGGGAAATTCTTCCCCTAAATTTAGCGGGGAAGTTTACCCATAATGCGCCGCGCGGTTACGCCGACGGCGACGCCGACGCCGCTCAAGCCGGAAACGGGCGCCTAAGAGCTGCGCTCTAAAATGAAATCCACAGTACTATAGTCACTAATTCACTGTTCACATCTGTTACAAATTCAAGCAAAGTTTCACGAGAAAGGGTTTTAGAAAAGCCGCGTCGTTAATGGTGAAGAGAGCTGAATGTATTAGGGTAGTTCAAGATTTGCGAGTAGAATCATGGGATGATTCTAAGAGACGGGAAATTAATTATATATATGATTG